>NC_060253.1:108698935-109001329 GCF_921293095.1 Ischnura elegans | reverse complement strand
AAAAATAAAATATTTCACTTAGAAATGAATATTCTTGTTGCAAACACGAATTCACTCTTCTAACTGAAAAATTAAAAATGTGACTAAAAAAATAAATATTCTTGATAGAAACGCGAATTTACTACTACAAGTGAAAAAATTAAAAATTTCACTTATAAAATGAATATTCTCGATACAAACGCGAATTTACTACTCGAAGTGAAAAAATTAAGAATTTGACTTAAAATGAATATTCTTGTTGCAAACACGAATTCACTACTAAAGTGAAAAAAATAAATATAATTAAAAAAATTAATATTCTTGATACAAACGCGAATTTACTTCTCGAAATGAAAAAATTAAAAATTTGACTTGGAAATTAATCATCTATTTGCAAACGCGAATTCATTTCTCAAAGTGAAAAAATAAAAATATGATTTAAAAAATAAATGTTCTTGATACAAACGCGAATTTACTACTCGAAATGAAAAAAATAAAAATTTGACTTGGAAATGAATTATCTATTTGCAAACGCGAATTCATTACTCAAAGTGAAAAAATAAAAATATGACTTAAAAAATGAATATTCTTGATACAAACGCGAATTTACCACTTGAAGTGAAAAAATTAAGAATTTGACTTAGAAGTGAATATTCGTGATGCAAACACGAATTCACTTCTCAAAGTGAAAAAATAAAAATATGACTTCAAAAATGAATATTCTTGATGCAAACGCAAATTTCCTACTTGAAGTGAAAAAATTAAATATTTGACTTAGAAATGAATTATCTTGTTGCAAATGCGTTTTCATTTCTCAAAGTGAAAAATTAAAAAATGAGACTTAAAATTGTATTATTTCATGCAAACACGAATTCACTACTCAAAACGATTAATAAAAATATAACTAAAAAAATGAATATCCTTGATACAAACGCGAATTTACTTCTCGAAATGAAAAAATTAAAAATTTGACTTGGAAATGAATCATCTATTTGCAAACGCGAATTCATTTCTCAAAGTGAAAAAATAAAAATATGATTTAAAAAATAAATATTCTTGATACAAACGCGAATTTACTACTCGAAATGAAAAAATTAAAAATTTGACTTGGAAATGAATTATCTATTTGCAAACGCGAATTCATTACTCAAAGTGAAAAAATAAAAATATGACTTAAAAAATGAATATTCTAGATACAAACGCGAATTTACCACTTGAAGTGAAAAAATTAAGAATTTGACTTAGAAATGAATATTCTTGATGCAAACACGAATTCACTACTCAAAGTGAAAAAATAAAAATATGACTTAAAAAATGAATATTCTAATGCAAACGCAAATTTACTACTTGAAGTGAAATAATTAAATATTTGACTTAGAAATGAATATTCTTGATGCAAATACGAATTCACTACTCAAAGTGAAAAAAAAATATGACTTAAATAATGAATATTCTTGATAAAAACGCGAATTTACTACTCGAAGTGAAAAAATTAAGAATTTGACTTAGAAATGAATATTCTTGTTGCAAAAACGAATTCACTACAGTAGTGAAAAAATAAAAATATGACTTAAGAAATGAATATTCTTGATACAAACACGAATTTACTACTGGAAATGAAAAAATTAAAAATTTGACTTGGAAATGAATTATCTATTTGCAAACGCGAATAGGGTGGTTTCCTATTATTTTTTTATTGCCTTAATCGAAAGATTATTACTCCTGGAGTACGTATTTCGCGCATTTAGATTTTTAAATGATAATATCTATTTTTCGCGAGTTAAATGAAAAGTTAAAATTTTCAAGCGCGCGAAAACGCTACGCTCAAGAATTAATGCCGGGAAATATCTCCGTACGTCGTATTGCTGGTTCCCCCTCCCTCCCGGTGAGGCGACCTTGAGGCGAGGCTTAGCGCTGATACGTCGCAGGCTGCCAGCGGGTAGCTGAGTACCTTACTGATTGGTAGCGCTTGGCTTAAAAAAGGTTTATTTATACCTTATCAAACGAAGAAAACTTTCCGATCTAGCCAGTTTTAGTAGGTGATTATTAAGACATGTTTCCCTGAGCTCTGTTCCTCATGCATGCATTGGTAACCTCAGACGATGTATAATTCCTATCCTCTCGTGTAGAAACTGTGACGTCACGTGGAGTGGAGTCGCATGGGGGCCAATCTGGCCTTTTTCAAATGAGGATAAAATTTGACCCTTGCCATTCGTCTAAACCGGTATTTCAAAAACCAAATAATTTGTGTATTATGAATACACTAATGGTGGGTAACGAATCGCATTCAATGCCTTTAGTTTTCTTTGATGAAGGAAACTACCCTATTCACTACTCAAAGTGAAAAAATAAAAATATGACTTAAAAAATGAATATTCTAATACAAACGCGAATTAACTACTCGAAGTGAAAAAATTAAGAATTTGACTCAGAAATGAATATTCTTCTTGTAAACACGAATTCTCTACTCAAAATGAAAAAATAAAAATATGAGTTAAAAAATTAATATTCTTGATACAAACGCGAATTTACTACTCGAAGTGAAAAAATTAAAAATTTCACTTAGAAATGAATATTCTTGTTGCAAACACGAATTCACTCTTCAAAGTGAAAAATTAAAAAATGTGACTTAAAATTGAACATTCCTCTTGCAAACACGAATTCACTCTTCAAAGTGAAATAATAAAAAAATGACTAAAGAAATGAATATTCTTGATACAAACGCGAATTTACTACTCGAAGTGAAAAAATTAAGAATTTGACTTCGATATGAATTATCTTGTTGCAAACGCGATTTCACTTCTCAAAGTGAAAAATTAAAAAATGTGACTTATAATTGAATATTTTTCTTGCAAACACGAATTCAATACTAAAAGTGAAATAAAAATGACTTAAAAAATGGATATTCTTGATGCAAACGCGAATTTAGTACTTGAAGTGAAAAAATTAAAAATTTGACTTGGAAATGAATTATCTTGTTGCAAACGCGAATTCACTACTCAAAGTGAAAAATTAAAAAATGTGACTAAAAATTGAATATTCTTGATACAAACGCGAATTTACTACTCGAAGTGAAAAAATTATGAATTTGACTTGGAAATGAATATTATTGTTGCAAACACGAATTCACTACTTAAAGTGAAAAATTAAAAAATGTGACTTAAAATTGAATATTCTTCTTGAACACATGAATTCACTACTCAAAGTGAAAACATTAAAATATGACTTAAAAAATTAATATTCTTGATACAAACGCGAATTTACTACTCGAAGTGAAACAATTAAAAATTTGACTTAGAAATGAATATTCTTGTTGCAAACACGAATTCACTACGCAAAGAGAAAAAATTTAAAATGTGACTTAGAATGAATATTCTTGTTGCAAACGGGAATTCACTACTTAAAGTGAAAGATTTTTAAATGTGACTTAGAAATGAATATTCTTTTTGCAAACACGAATTCACAACTTAAAGTGAAGATATTAAAAATACGACTTAGAAATTAATATTTTCTTTTCGATTTCAGAAATAAGGTGATTAATGCGAAATGAGAACCTAAAGTGAAAAATCTTGCTCCAAAGACTATATCGGAACGAATTAACAAAAAATTAAATAAAATTCCTAATTTGAAAAATCTTTCAACAAACACGATTCCAGAACGAATTAAAAAGAATGGGAAGCGAGGCTCGCAAATTTAAATTCTTGCTACAAACACGATTTCAGAACTAAGTAAAATACGACTAACGACTAATTCAGAACTAACTAAACAACTCTCGTTAAGTGAAAATTATTGCTACAAACATGATTTCAGAATAAAGGTGAGTAATGCGAAATGAGACACCTATAGATAAAATTCTTGCTACAAAGACTATAACAGAACGAAGTAACGAAAAATTAAATAAAATTCCTAATGTGAAAATTCTTGCTCCAAACACGACTTCAGAACTAAGTATAATAAATGCTTAATGACACTAATTAAGTTAAAATTCTTGCTACAAACAAGAATTCAGAACGAAGCAATTAAAATGCGAAATAACGCTCCTACAGTGAAAATTCTTCCTACAAACACAATTTCAGAAGGAAGTAATAAAAATGAGAAATGAAACACTTCAAGTGAAAATCCTTTTTGCAAACACGATTTCAGAACGTAGTAATAGAAATGTAAAATGAGACACCAAATGTGAAAATTCTAGTTGAAATCACGATTTCAAAAGAAATTAAAAAAGATGCGAAATGTCAAAATTAGTGCTACAAACACTTTTTCAGAATGATGTAAAAAAAAGCGAAATGACATACAAAAAGTGAAAATTCTTGATGCAAACACGATTTCAGAACGAAGTTAAAAAATGCAAAATGACGCTAGTAAAGTTAAACTTCTTGCTACAAACACTATTTTAGAACGAAGTAAAAAAAAATGCGAAATGACAGTCAAAAAGTGAAAATTCTTCATACAAACACGATTTCAGAACGAAAATATAAAAATGCGAAATGAAAGTCCTAAAACGAAAATTCATGCAACAAAGACGATTTTAGATCGAAGTAAAAAAATGCGAAATGAAACACTCACAGTGAAAATTCTTGCTATAAAGGCGATTTAAGAACGAGGTAAAAATATGTGAAATGACACTCATAAAGTGAAAATTCTTGCTACAAAGACGATTTCAGAACGAAATGAAAAATATCCAAACGACATTCCTGAAGTGAAAATGGTTTCTGTAAATACAGTTTCAGAACGAAGTTCAATAATTCCAAATGACAACCGTAAAGGTAAAATTCATGTTACAAGTACGGTTTCAGAAGGAAAGAAAAAAAATGCGAAATCACGCTCGTAAAAAGTAATTCTTTCTACAAAACGATTACAGAACGAAATAATAAAAATGCGAAATGACACTTTTAAGTTAAATTTCTTGCTACAAAGACAATTTCAGAACGAAGTTATAAAAATGCGAAAAAAGAGTCCTAAAGTGAAAATTCTTACTACAAAGACGACTTCAAAACGATGTAAAAAAAAATGCGAAATGAAACACTTAATGAGAAAATTATTGCTACCAACAGGATTTCAGAACGAAGTAATAAAAATGCATAATAAGTCACCTCAAGCGAAAATTTTTGCTACAAACACGATTTCAGAAAGATATAAAAAGAAATGCGACATGACGCATCTAAAGTGACAATTTTTGCTAAAAACACGACTTCAGAATGAAGTTAAAAAAATCATAATCTTACACATAAGGTGAAAATTATTGACACAAAGACGATTTCAGAACGAAATGAAGTATATGCATAATGCGACACCTTAAGTGAAAATTCTAGCAACAAAGACGATATCAGCACGAAGTAAAAAATAGAAATGACCCTCTTAAAGTGAAAATTCTTACTACAAACACGATTTAAGAGCGAAGTAAAAAAAATGAGTAATGACGCTCATAAAGTGAAAATTCCTGCTGAAACACGATTTCAGACCGAAGTTATAAAAATGCGAAACGACACTTCTGCATTTTATAATTCTTGCCACAAACGTGATTTCAGGACGAAGAAAAAACTGCTACGTGAGACTCATGTGGTGAACATTCTTCCTACAGTCTACTCCGAACGAGGTAATATAAAAGGGGAAAGAAACTCTTCAACTGAAAATTCTTGCTACAAACACGGGTTTCAGAACGAAGTAATGAAAATAAGAAATAAGACAGCTAAAGTGAAAATACTTGCTACAAAGAAGATCTCAGATCGAAGTAAAAAAAAGCAATTTTAAACGCATTAAAGTGAAAATCCTTTTTGCAAAGACGATTTCAGAACGAAGCAATGGAAATGAAAAAATGAGACACCTAATGTGAAAATTCTTGATGCAACCACGATTTCAGAAGGAAGTAAAAAAGATGCGAAATTACGCTTCTAGAGTCAAAATTATTGCCACAAACACTATTTCAGAATGACGTAAAAAAAGCGAAATGACATACAAAAATTGAAAATTCTTTCTACAAACACGATTTGAGAAAGAAGTAATTAAAATTCGAAATGACATTCCTAAAGTGAAAATTCTGGCTACGAAAGGGATTTCAGAACAAAGTAAAAAATAGCAAAAAGGACGCTATTAAGATGAAAATTCTTGCTACAAAAACTATTTTAGAACAAAGTAAAAAATGCGAAAGGACACTCAAAGTGTGAAAATTTTCGATACAAACACGATTTCAGAACGAAGATAAAAAAAATGCGAAATGACGCTCGTAAAGTCAAAATTCATACAAAAAAGATTGCAGAACAAAGTAATCAGAATGCGAAATGACACTCCTATGGTTAAAATTCTTTCTACAAAGACGGTTTCAGAAAGAAGTTAAAAATATGCGAATTGACATTCCTGAAGTTAAGATTCTATCTTCAAACAAAATTTCTGAACTAAGTAAAATTAAAAAAAATGACACTCCTTAAGTGAATATTATTGCTACAAACACAATTTCAGAACGAAGTAATAAAAATCGAAATGACATTTCTAAAGTTAAATTTCTTGCTACAAACATGATTTCAGAACTAAGTAAAATATATAAAAAATGACCCACCTTAAGTGAATATTATTGCTACAAACACGATTTAAGAAGGAAGTAAAAAATTGCAAAATGAAGCTCGTAAAATGAAAATTCTTGCTACAAACACTATTTCAGAACGAAATAATAAAAATGCGAAATGACACAAAGTGAAAATTCTTGCTACAAACACGCTTTCAGAACGTAGTAAAAAAATGCGAAATGACACATATAAAATGAAAATTATTTCCTACAAACAAGATTTCAGAACGAATTAAGAAAAATGCGAAATGACACTCCGGCAGTGAAATTTCTCGCTATAACCACGATTTCTGATCGAAGCTATAAATATATGATATGACAATATGGCAGTGAAATTATTTCTATCAACACGATATCAGAACAAAGTTATTAATGTGCGAAATGACAATCCGTCAGTGAAAACCTATGCTATGAAAAAAGATTCATAACGAAGTTTTAAAAATGCAAAATCACACTCTTAAAGTGAAAATTCTTACCTAAACATGGGTTCAGATCGAAGTAATAAAAATGAAAATTGACACTCCTTTAGTGAAAATTCTTTCTATAAACACGAATTGATAACGAAGTTATAAAAATGCAAAATGACACTCCGGTAGGGAACATTCTTGTTGAAAACACGATTTCAGAGGGAAGTAATAAAAATGCGAAATTACACTACGGCAGTGAAAATTCTTGCTATAAACACGATTTCAGAACGAAGTTTTAAAAATCCGAAAAGACTATCGTAAAGTGAAATTTCTTTCTACAAACACGATTTGGGAAAGAAGTAATAAAATTGCGAAATGACATTCCTAAATTGAAAATTCTTTCTACAAAAGGGATTTCAGAACAAAGTTTAAAATTGCAAAAAGGACGCTAGTAAAGTGAAAATTATTGCTACAAACACTATTTTAGGAAGAAGAAAAAAAATTCGAAATTTCACTTGAAAAATGAAACTTCTTGATACAAACACGATTTCAGAACGAATATATAAAAATGAGATGTGAGAGTCATGAAGTGAAAATTCATACTAAAAGACGATTATCTGATCGACGTAAAAAAATGCGAAATTAAAAACTAAAAGTGAAAATTGTTGCTACAAACACGACTGTAGAACTAAGTCAAATAAATGCAAAATTTCCCTCCTTGAGTGAAAATCCTTGCTCCAAACACGATTTCCAAACCAAGCATTAAATATGCGAAATGAGTTATGAAATTAAGTAAAAATTTTGGCTACAAACATGATTTCAGAACGAAGTAAAAAAATGGGAAACGACGTTCCTAAAATCAAAATTAAAACAAACAAGATTGCAGAACGAAGCAATCAAAATGCGAAATGATACTCCTAAAGTGAAAATTATTCCTAAAAAGACGATTTCAGAACAAGGTGAAAAATATGCGAAATATCAATATTGTAATGAAACTCCTCTCTGCAAACAATATTTCAGAACGAAGTTAAAAAATGCGAAATGACAATCGTACAGTGAAAATTCTTTCTATAAACATGATTTCAGAACAAAGTAATAAAAATACGTAATGAGATTCGTAAATAGAACTTTCTTGCTAAATACACGATTTGAGAACGAAGTAAAAAAATGCGAAATGACACTACTTAAGATAAAATTCTTGCTTCAAACACGATTTCGGAACGAATCAATAAAAATACGAAATGAGACACCTTAAGTGAAAATTCTTGCTAAAATTCTATTTCAGAACGAGATAAAATAAATGTAAAAATTCTTGCTACAAAGACGATATCAGGACGAAGTAATAAAAATGCGAAATGATACTCCTTTAGTGAAATGCGGCAGTGAAAATTCTTGCTATAAACACGATTTCAGAACGAAGATGTAAAAATGAAAAATTACACTCTTAAAGTGAAAATACTTGCTAAATACACAATTTCAGAACCAAGTAATAAAAACACAAAATGATATTAGGTACGTCAGAAATAATTCTTGCTATAAACACGATTTCTGAACGAGGTTATAAAAATGCAAAATCAGACTGGTACTGAAAATTCTTGCTAAGAACACAATTTCAGAACGAAGTAAGAAAAATGCGAAATGACACTTCGGTGGTGATAATTCTTGCTGTTAACACGATTTCAGAACTAAGTTATAACAATGCATAATCACACTCTTAAATTAAAAATTCTTACAATAACACGAATTCAGAACGAAATGAGAAAAATGCGAAATGATTTCCGGCGGTGAAAATTCTTGCTAAAACCACGATCTCAAGAGGAAATTTAAAATAAGCGAAATGACACAATGGCAGTGAATATTCTTGCTATAAACACGATTTCAGAACTAAGTTATAAAAATGCAAAATCACACTCCTAAAGTGAAAATTCTTACTATAAACAGGGTTTCAGAACGAAGTTATAAAAATGCAAAATGACACTCCGGTAGTGAAAATTCTTGCTAAATAGGCGATTTCAGAACGAAGTTATAAAAAAGCAAAACTAACATTACAAAAAAAACATTACTCTGAGGTGAAAATTCTTGCTATAATCACGCTGTCAGAATGAAGTATAAAAATGCGAAATCAAATTCCGGTAGGGAAAATTCTTCTATAAACACGATACAGATTACAGGACACAGTATTAGGCCGTTTTCACACGTACCGGCAAAGCCGGTGCCGGTGCCGGCGCCGTCACCGGCACCGGCCGAAGGCCATTTCACACGCACCGGCATCCCCGGGATCGGTGACCAGTTAAATTCTGGTCGTGTAAGAAGGAAGATGTGGTCTGAAGATAGGAGAGGTCATTTGATCTTGCTTTTTACCTTAGCGGAAATACAGGAGACGAGAAAGATAGTTCTCCGTGCATCCACTTTTGAAAGTTGGATGTGGGAGGAAGTTTCTGTTCTACATATGAAAAACTTACATGGACGACTCTTATTTTTTTATTTTCTTTGTATGAGTTTTCATACGAATGATTTTCTCAAATACACATAGGATAAGCTATTCAGTACCAAGATGCAGTAAATAGAGCACACACACCGCCATTATACACCACTATAACGTTTAATAGGGTAGTTTCCTTCATCAAAGAAAACGAAAGGCATTGATTGCGATTCGTTACTCACCATTACTGTATTCATAATATACAAATTATTTCGTTTTAGAAATACCGGTTTAGACGAATAGCTATGGTCCATTTTTATCCTCATTTGAAAAGGGCCAGATTGGCGCCCATGCGATGCCACTCCACGTGACGTCACAGGGACCTAGTTTCTATACGAGAAGATAGGAG
Source organism: Ischnura elegans (assembly GCF_921293095.1). NCBI lineage: Eukaryota > Metazoa > Arthropoda > Insecta > Odonata > Coenagrionidae > Ischnura > Ischnura elegans. The sequence goes on along the minus strand of NC_060253.1, from coordinate 108,991,553 downwards.
TTATTCATCGTCTGAGGTTACCAATGCATGCATGAGGCGCAGAGCTCAGAGAAACATGTCTTAATAATCACTTATTAAAACTGGCTAAGGTCGGAAAGTTTCCTTTGTTTGATAGGGTATTAATAATCCTTATTTAAGCCAAGCGCTACCAGCCAGCAGGGTACTCAGCTACCCGCTAGCAGCCTGCGTCGTATCAGCGCTCAACTCGCCTCAAGGTCACCTCACAGGGCGGCAGCGGGAACCAGAAATACGTCACACGGAGAGATTTCCCGGCATTCATACTTACGCGTCGCGTTTTCGCGCGCTTGAAATTTTTCACTTTTCATTTAATCGCGAAAAATAGATATCGTCATTTAAAAATCTAAAAGCGTGAAATACGTACTCCAGGGATAATAATCTTTCGATTCAGGCAATAAAAAATAATAGGAAACCACCCTATTATAATAGGTACACAGAAATATTTGATAAGATTTTGTAACAAAAATATAAAAAAACAAAAGTCCTCGAATGGAGGGGTTTGATGGTTAGATTTGCGGGTCACAGGGGAACTGCAGCTATTCACGTTGAGGCAATGATAATTGTCTACTGAATTCAATTGTTGCATGAAATCTGTTATTGACGCTGATCATAAGATGAGGAAGACAGAGAAGCTGATAATGAACGGGAAGGAGATAATTCTGTGACCGGTGATTTATCTCATGGTTTTCCTATTTTAATAAGTTTTAAGACACCCAGACGGAATTGATTTTTTTCCTCGTCGCCTATTTTCCTCTCAGCGAGTACAACGGATAGAAAAAGTGCTTGGTCTACGTCTTCTCGGCACCTGAGATTTTTTACCGTGAGTGGCAGGCTTTGTCCCGGTCATAAGATTCCTCATCATGTGCCTGTATTTCTACTTCAATGTCCCTCAGTATATGATACCTTCTCCTGTGACCCCTCTAGACTTTATACAGTAACATCTTTTTGACATACTGCCGTTAAACATTTTAAGTTTTCATGGTACGTATATTTCTTCGTATTACTTTGACCAGATCTCTTCCCTTGTGATTTTACTAATTAATTTATGCGATTCTGCCATTTCGTAAAAAGGACGAAAAATTACATTTCATTGTGATTTTAGCAGCGATAGTGTTGGAGGCCGGCGAAAAATAGTAATATATTCGAGGATATGAAAGGACAAGCGCGTAACGAGCGATCTTAGGATTCAGTGAGATTAAAAGTTGTAAATGTAACTATCTCCTTTGATCGAAAAAGGTACCTCGTCAACCCATAGTTTAGCTAAAATGTTCGTGTTGAAAAATAACAGGCAATATTTATCCAAGAGCATATGGTTTATTGAAAAGAAACTGTTTCATATTCAATTAATTAAACTTGCTGCACTTTACCAACGCTAGCTGCACCACATTACGAAATTTTACAAAGAAACACTTCTTGGTCGTAGGATCGTAGAGCTATTAGTCAACGATATCGAGGGGTAAATACAATCAGTATTATTATAACACCTACAAGTTTTTAAGAAAGATTTGCGCGAATTTTAATTATGACCAACCGAGAATCAGAGGTTAGTGAAAATATATAAATTAGTATAGAGTTGAATTAGTTACTCTTTCAAAGAATGAACAGTGGTGGGGAGACGGATATGAAACTTGATATTAATCATGAAATGCAAAACATGTAAGTAAAGGCTGGGAATAAGCGCAATAAGTAGATCTGTACGTTTGTTATGCAATGCCATGTGGTATTTGCTAAAATCTGAATTTTTTCCTCAACCGACAGAAGGGAAATAGCGATAAATAGCAAATGGATTTAAAAAGGCCGCTCTCTTCCCCAAATGCATGGGTGCGGTCGATGGGAAGCACGAACTAGTAATGAGATTTTCTCGTGGTGGCTCAATGAACCTTATCGACAAGGTCTACTTTTCCATTGTATTGATGACAGTTGCCGATTCAGACTACATATTTAAGTATATCGTTACGTATTGACGTTAGGGTCCTGTAGAAAAGAAGGCGACTCATCCGTTTTTCAATCAACCACTTTGTTTGAAGATGATGGTCAGCAAGAAATTGAATATTCCACCCCCGCTTCCCCTGAAACGCTACTAGTAGCGAAATTTTCCATTTCTACATGTGATTGGTGAAGAATTTTCGCTGTCAGAAAATGATGCGACCATATGCAGGACGCAATCTTTCGGAAAAAAGCGGGTATTCAATTGATGCTTGTGTCGAAAACGAAGAAACGTTAAATGTGCATTCGGTTTTCCGTGAAATAAATGGACAATTTTCCATAGATCCTGTTATATGTCGAAGCAATTCGCGAATGACATCTTGAAGGCATGAGTGATTCTTCATAATGACTGAAAGATGAGCGCAGATCTGAAGAAATATATATTATACATGACCCAGTTATTGCATGAAGTAAACAAGTTTCCATGTTGCCGACCGACAAGTACAGCAGTCACCATAAGAGATCGTTTAGCAGGCTACTTGTAGGTCCTGAGTGGGCTTTGTCATGGAAAAGGAATACAATATTATATATAAGTCCTGAATATTATATAAGTACATTATAAAATATTGACTTCCCCGCTTTACGTTATCCTTTCTCATCAATAAACAAATCATCTTCTTAAAATTTCCACGCTTCTCCTCATGCTTATTGTTGTTTCAGCTAGTCTTTAAAGCAATCTGCAACCTTGTCCCACAGGAAAGGCATACCCCCTACTTAGTGCTTCGATCAGGGTTGTTATATAATATTTAAAAATGTCTATTTTCGGGAACAAAACAGAACCACAAATGAGAGTGATTACAGAACTATGAAAGACGTGAGCAACGACACGACTGAAAACCATCTCCCTTCCGGCACCGGCAAAATAAAACTACGTGGGCAAGCATACGTAAAGAAACGTTGTAATCGACAACCGGTGCCGGCGCCGGATTCCGATTTGCCGAGTTCATCGCCGGCCTCACTCGAAGGTGCCGGTGACGGCGCCGGCAATGATGCCGGACCGGACTACGTGTATAGGCTTCCATTTGATTGCATTGCATCCGGTGCCGGTAACGGCACCGGTTTTGCCGGTACGTGTGAAAACGGCCTTAGTGTGGAGATGAAAAAAATACCAATTGAACCAAGGAAATTGAATTTCTTTTATATAACACAGTTATAGTGTGGGGATGAAAAAAATGCGACTTCACGAATAGAAATTGAATTTACATTAACTACACAGTTTTAGTATGGAGATAATAAATATGCGAATTGACACATTGAAATTGAATTTTTACGACAGACCACAGTTTCAGTGTGAAGAAGATAAAAATACAAAAGAACACATAGATGTTGAATTTTTACAACGGAACAGAGGTTTAGTGTCGAAAAGAGAAAAATACAAATTGGCGCATGGAAATTGAATTTAATTACAGAACACAGTTTTAGTATAGTGATGAGAAAAAAACGAATTTACACACAGAAATTCTTTTATATTTCAGAACAGAGTTTTAGTGTGATGTGATAAAAAAACGAATTGATGCGAAGAAAATGAATTTTTATTACAGAAAAAAGTTTTTTCGTGGAAATAAGAAAAATAAAAATTGCCGCATTGAAATTAAATTTTTATTGCAGAACACAGTTTTAGTGTGGAGATGAAAATAATACGAATTGACGCATAGAAACTGAATGTTTATTACGGAACACAGTTTCAGTGCGGAGTTAAGAAAAATATGATTTGAGGCGTAAAAATATAATATTAATTACTGAACAGGGTTTTAGTGCGAGGTGATTAAAAAAAGAAATGACACATAGAAATTGAAATTTAATAACAAAACACAGTTATGGTGTGAGGTGATAAAAATACGAATTGACACATAGAAATTGAATATTTATAACAAAACATAGTTTTAGTGTGGAGATGATAAAAATACGAATGAACACATAGAAATTGACATTATATTACAGAACACGGTTTTAGTGTGAGGTGATAAATATACGAATTGTTACCTTGAATTACAATTATTTTTACAGAAAACAGGTTAAGTGTGGATATTAGAAAAATACGAATTGACCTATGAAAATTGTTCTTTAATTACGGAACAGTTTTATTGTGGAGATGTTAAAAATGGGAATTAAGACATTGAAATTGAATTTTCATTACAGAACACAGTATTAGTGTGGGCAAGAGAAAAATAGGAATACACATAGAAATTGAATTTTTATTAGAGAAAACAGTTTTATTGTGGAGATGATAAAAATACAAATTGACGGACAGAAATTGAATTTTTATTTTAGAACACATTTTTAGTGTGCGGATGAGACTAATACAAATTGACACAGAGAAATTGAATTTTTATTACAGAACAGTTTTAATGTGCAGATGAGAAAAATATGAATTGAGACAAGGAAATTGAAATTTTATTTAACAACACATTTTTGGTTGAAGATGAAAAAAAAATACGAATTGATAAATAGAAATTGAATTTCAATTACAGAAAAGTTTTAGTGTGAGGTGATAAAACTACGAATGGTTACATCCAATTAAATTTATTAATTACAGAATGTAGTAAAGAGTTGTAATATTAATATTGTTAATTATAGACAGTAAGTAATATTGTTATTATAGACAGTTATTATAGAATAGTGTGGAGATGAGAAAAATAATAATTGACATGCAGAAATTAAATTTTCATTTAAGAATGCAATTTTAGTGTGGAGATTATAAAAATCAAATTGACAAATAAAAATTGAACTTTTATTACAGAACACATTTTTCGTGTGAGATGGTAAAAATACAGTTTTAGTGTGTAGATGAGAAAAATAGGAATTAACACATAGAAATTTAATTTTTATTACAGAACACAGTTTTAGTGTGGAGATGACAAATATGAATTGACGCATAGAAATTGAATTTTTATTACAGAACAAAGTTTTAGTTTGAGGTGATAAAAAAACAAATTGATACATAGAAATTGACTTTTTATGACAGGACATGGTTTTGATGCGAGGCCATAAAAATATGAATAAACACACAGAAATTGAATTTTTATTACAGATCACAGTTTTAGTGTTGAGATTAGTAAAATATAAATTGAGGCATAGAATTTGAATTTATATTACAGAACACAGTTTTAGTATGGAGTTCAGAAAAATAAGAATTGACGCAGAGAAATTGAATTTTAATTACAGAAAAGTTTTAGTTTGAGGTGATAAAAAAACAAATTGATACATAGAAATTGACTTTTTATGACAGGACATGGTTTTGATGCGAGGCCATAAAAATATGAATAAACACACAGAAATTGAATTTTTATTACAGATCACAGTTTTAGTGTTGAGATTAGTAAAATATAAATTGAGGCATAGAATTTGAATTTATATTACAGAACACAGTTTTAGTATGGAGTTCAGAAAAATAAGAATTGACGCAGAGAAATTGAATTTTAATTACAGAAAAGTTTTAGTTTGAGGAGATGAAAAAACAAATTGACACACAGAAATTGAATTTTTATGACAGGACATGGTTTTGATGTGAGGTCATAAAAATATGAATTAACACAAAGAAATTGAATTTTTATTACAGAATACAGTTTTAGTGTGGAGATGAGAAAAATATGAATTTAGGGATAGAAAATCAATATATATTACATAATACACAGTTGTAGTGAGGAGATGAGAAAATTAGGAAATGACGCATAGAAATTGAATTTATGTTGCAGAACAGAGTTTAAGTGTGGAGATGAGATAAATACGAATTGATGCATAGAAATAGAATTTATATTACTGTAACCGTACGGATGCCCTCTCTCAGTCCACACCACTACTAAACTAATGCCAGGCTAACTTAAATGTGTTCGTGAAATAGGTCCTCATCCGGGGAACCAGGACAGGTTGACTAATGAAAGGTCGGGATACAAGTATTTATAACAGCATTTATTTTTAATAATTAAAAAAAAATTATGCAATTTAATTACTTTCATTAACAGGGAAAAAGACTAGGCATGCGATGAAAATCTACATTTTGGGTGGAGAACAAGCAAATGCGAAATGATTGACACATGTGACACGCCGCCAGCGACCAAGCAAACCAAAAATAAGGAACTCGGAAAACATTACCTCATTGACACCATACCAAATCGCGACATAACTCAACACAACCATTTTCGGGCAGGGCGAGTACTTGGGGCTCACAATTTTGGTGTCCTGGTGGAACTCCAGGACGGTCCTGGCGACGTCGCCACTCGAAATCAGGATAACTGCCGGCGTCATGGCGGAACTCCAACAGCTGTTCCGGCGAGACTGCCGCTAAGAATCAGGATCGTCGCTACACCGCGCAATCAGCCCTTGACCGGCAACCATCAACCTTCCACCAGGCGAGGTTCTACGCGATCCTGCCACAGTCGTGGTTGACGAGAGAGAGAGAGAGAGAGCTAGCCTCCAGGCCTCACTTCCGAACTGGCAACTCCTCCGCTTCCCCTCTTTTTTCCCCTCTCGGCGTCCGAGAACAACTGCCTCACGACGTGCGTTGAATTCTCTCATGCACGAGTTCCGTATTATTTACACCCCTGACCAGCAATCGGGCTGGCTTTCTCTCCTCCCGGTGACCCTGTGGAGTTACAGAACACAGTTTTAGTGTTGAAATGAGAAAAATAGGAAATGACGCATAGAAATTAAATTTATAATACAGACCAAAGTTTTAGTGTAGAGATAAGAAATACATGAAATGACAGCTAGAAAAAGAATTAATATCACAGAAAACCGTTTAATTGTGGAGATGAGAAAAATACGAATTGATGAATAGAAATGGATTTTATATTACAGATCACATTTTTAGAGTGGAGATGAGAGTAATTCCAAATTACACCTAGAATTTGAATTTATATTACAGATAACACTTTTTGTGTGGAGACGAGAAAAATATCAAAGGATGCTTTGAAATTGACACAGAAATATTACAGAACAGAGTTTAAGTTTTTAGACATATTATAGAACAGAGTTTAAGTTTTGAGAGCATAAAAATGAGAATAGACGGATAGAATTTGAATTGATATTACAGGACACAGAGATAGTGTGGAGATGAGAAAATTACAAATTGACACAGAAATCGAATTTATATTAAAGAACACAGTTTTATTGTGCAGATGAGAAAAATTATGAATCGACACATAGAAATTGAATTTTATGTTACAGAACATTGTTTTAGGGTGGAGATGACAAACATACGAATTGAAGAAAACAAAATGAATTTACATTCCTCACCCCTATTTTAGTGTGGTGATGAGAAAAATATGTATTGACAATTCTTACAACTGAATTCGTCTTTTTATTATCTCCATACTAAAACAGTGTTGTGTAATATAAATTCAATTTCAATGAGTAAATTTGTTCTATCCTTTCAAATCCCACTTATTTCAACTCCAGACTAAAACTTTGTAGTGTTATATTAATTTAATTTTATGCGTCAATTCCTATTTCTCTCATCTCCACACTAAAACTGAGAATTTTAATATAAATTCCTTTTTCTATCCATCCATTCCTACATTTTTCATCTCAACACTAAAACTGTGAACTGTAATATAATTTCTATTTCTATGCATCAATTCGTATTTTTCTCATCTCAACACAAAAACTGTGGTCTGTAGTATAAATTCATTTTCTTTCCATCCAATCCTACTTTTCTCATCTCCACAATCTGTGTTGTGTTAATTAAATTTCATTTCTATGCGTCAATTCGTATTTTTCTCATCTCCACATTAATACTGTGATCTGAAGTATAAATTCAATTTTTGTGCGCGAATTCGTATTTTTCTTCATCTCCACACTAAAACTGTGTTCAGTTTTATATGTTAAATTTCTACGCGTCAATTAGTCTAAATTTTATACAATGTACACATTCTGTATCAAAAATGGTATACATTGTATACAATTTACATATATTCTATACAACAATATTCAAATGTATACAAAATGTGTACATTGTATGCATCCTGTATAGAAATTGTATACAAAATTTTCATTGGAATTCTGAATTAAAAAGTGGTTTAGATAGTGAGTAGATGAATTCTGTTCCAAAAATATGACTATAAACCTTAAAAATGAGAAAAAAAAATTCAAAACAATTATAGAGAATATAGGAAGAAAAAATAACTCCTCAAGGATAACAAAAACTGAAGGTTTACACTTTGAAAGTAAGTTTAAGGAGTGGGAATAAAATTTGGATAATTAATAATAAAATAACATCATAAGTTACAATAATGGAAGTTTTGAGATGCAGTTTAGAGTGCATGAATATCAATGGAGATGTAAATAATAACAAATCACCTTGAAAATAACAAAATTCCAAGGTTTTATATTTTGGGCAGTTGCAACGAACTTACTCCGGATGAAAAAGATGAATAAATGCGGTAAAAAATAACAAAAATGGAAGTTAAATCAGTTTGAAATTTTCAAAGGGACGAAATTAGAATTCAGTGTGACGAATATGATGAAAATGTATGACTTTAAATCTAAAACATATCAAAATGGAAGGTTTATGAAAAATGGTTTTTATAAAAACCATTTTTCATAAACCTATATATAGTGAGAAAATATTGAAACGAAAAATACCAAAAAATCACCCTAGGGGAAATAACGGATAAACAGGAGTTGTTTTAATGAATAATATGTATATGCTTTTAAATGTGGTACCCATTGAGATAAAATCTATTTAGGTGAAAAATAATGAATACACAAAATAACAAAAGCAGAAGCAATATAAATTTTAGCAGTTGTTTGGAGAATAAGAAAATAGGTGTAGGATGAAAAATCATCATAAAACACAACTAACGGACAACAAAGGAATTTTTTAAATTTTAAAAGTGTTTAGGCTGGGGAAACAAAATCAGACTGGAGGAATTATGATGAAAAAAACAACTCAAAATTCACAAAAATGAAGATTTTTATACCTTAAAATAGCCTTTAAAAATTGACTCTACAATACTGAAATAAATTCAGAGGAAGATAATTGATAAACCTCCTTGAAAATCAGTATTTTGGAAGTTTTATTACTCTGAAAGGTGAATAAGAGTGCAATAGTCACGAAAAAAAATGACAAACATTGGTTTACAGAGTGAAATCGAACAAACTCAGGATCGAAGTGATGAAAAAATGCATAAAAAATAAAAATAAAAACAGAAGTTGCAACAGTTTGAAAAGTGATAGGAGCGTGAAAATCATTTTGCATGAAAAATACTGATCAAATCCCAGGAAAATTACAAAAACTGCAGGTATTCCAACTTGTATATTGGTGTGTAATCAGAAAATCAACTTGGGTGAAAAAAGGAAAGTTTATCAATTTGAAGAGTGTTTATGGGTGTTAGAAAATCAATGCAGATGGAAGAAATTTTGATTAAACTCACCAATAATGTTGTTTCCTTGTCACCGATTTTTACCTATTGGTTGCTTCCCATAGTTGATAGAATTTTTTCAGTCTCTCTGCCTCTCCTACGACTGCAATGTCACCAAAAAGTCACAGCATGCAAATGTTTCCACCATGGATTTTCCCTCCTGGCACTTCCTCTTTCATTCTGCTGATAGCTTTCTCCATGAGCAAATTGACAATTTAAAAAAATAGCACACCCTTGCCTCACTCCTTTCCTCATTCTTGCTTCTTTGTTGTCGAATACGAATTTAATCACAGTTACATATGTACTTGGTTTCAACATAAATAGTGGTTGATTCTCAAATCATCATAAAACACTCCAATTCCTTCCAGGATTGCAAGCATTGAATTCTAACCTATGTAATCAAAAGCCTTTTTCTAAATCCACAAATGCGATGAATATACGCTTGTCCTTCCCCACTCCCTCCTCTACCAGCAGCCTAAGCAGCAATATTATGCAGACTCATTGCAATCTGTGTCACCACAATTAGACATTGTCACGGGTGACACAGGCACACACTTCATACCAAAGTTTCAAATCCACCATAAGTTAGGTAATTTTTAGCTTAGGTAATTAGTGCATGCAAGATTTCGAAGGTTTAAAATTGATTCAAAACCAGGTTTCTTCATTAAACTAAGTAAATCAATCCCTAAAAATGCCACAAAGCAATGCAAATAAAATAATTCAGCCAAAATACAGAAAATAAACTTTATTTGTGTAAAAACATTAAAAATACAATTGATACCGAAAATGAATACATATAACATAGATTGTGCAAAAATGGGAAGCTCTAGGGGGCTGAAGGTATATCCACTGGTTCATTTCATGACACTCCAATGTGGCAGTACAATCAAAATATTAAATATCATTTAAGGCACTTTTTGCTCAGGTGATATCAACTTATGCATACCAAAAATCAAAACAAGATTACCAAAAATGTGGGTAATACTTATCTTTTCAAATGATGGAATGCTTACCCAAGTTTCAAGGACAGACCCAACCCCACTTTTATGTAAAAAAGTGTCCTACGACATTAATTGCAGTACTCACTTGCAAATAACTCAGAAAGAAGCATGGTCTTACCTCATACCAGATTTTGAATCAGAATTTTTTATTGCCATGACATTCATTATTTTAATGGCAATAAACCTTTTCTCTTGCTTAGACCAGCATCACTAGTGAAGCCCAATTTTGATTTTGGTTTCTGGGGAGTATTGTCCTCAGAAAAATCTAAATACGTGAATCATTAGTATTGTATCTGAGCAACTACTTGATCAGTTGTAACGAAATGAACAGAAAATTAAAGGACATTTACACCTAGGTTTCCTCAATATTACCACAAATTCATCCATACAGTAACAATTTTTTATCCAACTACGTGAAAAAGAAACAGTTTTTGATGCTCTGAGAACATTAGCTCCACTTTGAACGCTATTTATTCAAGAACTTCTCCATGAATTGACACAAGGTTAGATAGAATGAAGGAACGGACTCTTGTAAATGCTCATGCAAATCATTGTACAAGAGGCTTACGAAACTATGTCAACTATGTCAAGATTTCAAGTCAATTATGAAGGAGGAAGACACCTTTAAAGATTTATTGCCAAGTGTTCATGGCAGCAAAACCCCTATGATGTATGAGGCAGTTAAACTGTCAGATAACTATTTTCAATGGTAGATTGTAGATGCATTGAAAGTTTGCTTCACTTTGGTTTATGTATTTTATCGCACTTGACTGGAATGGTAGTAACCTCAATTTAAATTTCATTAACCTCTTAACCTTAAATGACGAGTCTAGATTGTCAGGAATGAGTCTAGATGTCAAATCGTGCAATGCATAATGAGTGTAGGTCGTCATGAGGTTTTCAAAATTTTAGCACTATTTAAGGGAATAATATTTTTAATAAAATAAATAGGTAAATACTAAGTGAATTGCAAAGTCACAAGTACTTCTCTATTTCAATTGTTTTTTCATAAATATTTCTATTTTTTTCTTCTTGTCCTGACCTCTATTATACATATAATGGTCTTAAGTTCTTGGAGTTTAGGCTAATAATGAAAAAGTGATTTGCCTACATTTTGGTTTATTTTAAACCACCCCCAGGGCTTATTTTCACAGGATTATTTACAATAATCAAATAATTACTCATTTTAAGTAATTATTTGATTATTCTAAATAATCAATCCTGTGAAAATAAGCCCTGAGGATGGTTTACAATAAACCGAAACGTAAGCAAATCACTTTTGCATTATTAGCCTAAACTCCAAGAACTTAAGATCATTATAAATATTTCTTTTCGGGTGTGAATCAACCCTTAAAAATGCAAAATTGGAGCCAATGAAGAGTATATAACAAAAATAAGAAGAGCGGGACTGATTTCAAACAAGAGAGAAATATTAAAAAGCTCATGTTTAAACTTCAGATGTGTAAACTCAGATAGGCAATATGACGAGCAAGTCATATTTGAGAAAATTAAAAAAAAAACAATATTTTTCCCATGGTGCAATGGGGAACTTGCATGAATTTTTTTATTTCACAGGCAGACAGAAAATTATTTTCTGAATTCAACAAAGAAAATCGCATGTAAATCTGAGTTTTCCTTCGCGAGATATTTAATGATAAACATAGCAAATTTTAAAGCACGCCAAAAACTCCCTCACCCCCCAAGCCACTGCCAACGAAGCGTCGATGACGTGATAGGTGCCTAAACATCACACGAAGCAATTGTTGTGATTGTTTGTAATAGCTGCCAGCAGTTGTGAGAGCTTCGTTTGTGAGACGTATTGATTACACCCATGTCTCGTATAGCGCAAGGGATGCGTTCCTTGGGGTCTTTGCACTATACGAATTTGCGTTATACGAGAGCGTTTTAACATTGGGAAGATAGGGATGCGTTCCTGGTAGCATAGGTCTTGGGTATTGAATTTCCTCTAAAACATATATATTCCCATAAATAGCCTTAGAAAACATTATTTATATAAATGTTTATAGTTTAAAACATCTTTAAAGATAGTATGCACGCATTTGAAGACTTTTATTCACGTTAAAAAAAATTCTTACGTGCTTTTGAAATTCCGTCCTGTCGTGCGGGTGGGCTAACATCTGCTATCTCAGGGGTTCGTAATGCATTGCCGGCAGTTGACGATTTTTCAAACCAGTCGAAAAACAACTATTGTGTCACCCAGGACCTTTTGTCGCCATTGAAATGACAGGCAAATGCCACTTTGAATGCCACTTCATAGCTAGCGGAGTTTATGAATGATAAATCATTTTAATGTGAAGTCCTCCGAGTCTTTAGCAGCTACGTGAAACAGTCTTTAAATGCCATGAAACCTGATCCAAGTTTTCCTTCCCTGAAAATGAATGAACGAGAATGCATTCTTTTCCAAAAGAATATCCTCTCGTCAACACTAAAAACTAGTTGAGGGGGAAAGGAGCCACTTTCAATCACAGCTTGGAGTTCATCAGAAAATGTTGTGGTGACTGCGCTATCAACACTTGCAAATTCACCTGATATCGCCGCATTGAAAATACCAGCATGCCGTTTAAATTCTGGAACCAACCGGAGCTTTCACTAAATGTCTCGGAGCGATTACCACTCTCGTCTTTTTGTACTGATTCACTATGAACTTTCCGTACGTGTAGACCGCTTGGTTGAAGTTGGTGCGGCTGAGGTCACCGATGTTTTAACTTCGTCTTTATTCAGAATAAGGCATCGTGCATTTAAACTTCCGCGCAATATCGCTTTGACGTTCTCCATTTTCAAAGCAATTGATCTATATCAATTTCTCTTCTAGGTTTATGGTTTTTCTTGATAAATTCTTGATTTTTCTACCCCCATTCCTATTTTTTGCCATTTTCTCTTGGTTTTTACTCTGCATGGCTCTATCGAAATCACTTTCTACTGCTGAACTGTATTCTTGAGACGCAGAGGGCCTACAACTGCGGGGAGGGAACGAAGCTATTGTGTTTGAGACTCTATAGCGGACCCTCTTATATGTTGATGCTATTCATGCGCAACTCGGCCACCGTTCCATTTCTCCCCCGTGAATACCGATGACTTTGAAGGCTTTAGCGTAGACCCTCTACCTGGAAGTCAACCGTCCGATAACCTACGACGGCAAAAATTACGTCTCAACCAGTATTGCTTAAAAAAAAACTCATTTCCACTAGCCCCACGCTTAATTAATGATCTAAATTAACTCATTCTGTTAAGGAGACTAGATGAATTACTTCGGTAGGCCGGCTATCTGGACCCAATGACGAGTAATACTTTTGGCCATTGCACAGCAATGGATTTCGATTAATATATAAACAAAAAAGAAAATTTGAGGCAAGCAATAATATTAATATGCGAAAAATGATAGAAATTTCGTGTGTACTTAGCGCAAGTTCACGTTTTATCACGAGAGCGTTCAAGATTTTTGATTAGGCTACACTGCGTTGCAATGTTTCCCCGAGGAACGAATTTGCGCTATATCGAAATTGCGCTAATCGAAATTGCGTTATACGAGACACGGGTGTATTTTCAATTTAAAGCAAAATATCTGATAATAGAGGCTTGGAAGCCCCCATAATTTGCATTACTTACAATATTAATATCTGAGTAAGGGCATAAAATATAAAACTGGAGCAGTTAAACCAAAAATTTTATAATACCTAAAGAATATCGTTGTAGGAGTTTGAGCCACGGCCGTTGAAAGGGGGATATGTTAAATGTAAGTTGATGTTATCGACAGCATATCATTCATTTAAGTATGTACATAATTAGAACAATTTTGATGTAAACCAATGTCCACTATGCTATACTTTTATATACAATAACTTCATCCATTCAATCGTAGGTACCGGAGAGTTCGTCGTTTAGGACTGCCTGTGCTTGTATTACGAGGTGAATTCCAGTCAATGCAACTTTTGCTCACTGATTGGAGACATCTAAGAACATTTTTTGTGCCAAAATAGTGTTATTTTCAATGTGACATCTCCCATTAAGCTACTGCTAATAATCACAGTGCCAGTGGTTTTAATGCACAAAGTTTGACATGGTTGAAAAATATCGGCTAAGAGTTATCAGTGTTCCATCGTGATTGAATTATAAAAAGTACTATTACGCTATCGATAAATGTCTAACAGTAATCTAAAAATTGTCAGTGGCGAGTTCACCTCCTGTTCACCGAAGATATGACATTTCACGATCAAGCTATCAAGATCAAAACTATGCGTGAAGTTTTTTATTCTATTATTTCAACGAATGGCAGTGAGAAAAGTCACCTGTGTCACTTGCGTGGGCTAATTTAAGGCTTTAAATCAGAGAATAAATAGTTGTTTTCATCATAACAAGCTCCGTTATAGTAAGTTGTACATGATGAATATAAGAATGGTAGTGACTTCCAGTTTTTGATAATTATATTTGCCTATTTCCCACTATATTTTAATGGTATGTGCTTGCATATTGTTTATGGATTTACCTATATAATGGAAATAGGTTGTAGCTTGTGAGTGTGTTGGCAGTGGAACCAATTCGTGATCTCACATATGGATTGTGTGCAGACTGTTTTGCAGTGAATTTGTTCCATAGGACCGATAGGACTGCCTTCTCCGCTAATACGGCATTGCCAAATTCAACTGCACAGCTGGTAAGCTTACAATCGTTATTCTCCAGTATTACAAGTTTCTTTTACATCTCGATTTACTACTGACGTAAAGCAATAATTTGTCATAACAAATTCCATAAGGGTCGTGGCATCAATTTTTGGTGTCCTAAAAAAAGGCTGGGGTCCTAACACCCCCTACCACACGCCTTTTAGGCGGCTTGTGGGGTATTATGTAAATGTAGATGAATTTCAGGTGTACTATTCGAATGAGCGGCAATGTTATCATCCATTTTTCTAATAACTAAACATACGAAGTGAAATGCTTGTCCTTCATCATCCCAATGTCGCATTAATAATTAATATCTCAAGTAATAATCGATGCACAATAGCAATCGGAAAACTTGCCCAAGAATAACAGAACAAAATAAATTGACGATGAGCAGCTAAATACTCCCGCAAAACAAATTCTACAGCATGCGCTCAGCATATTTCCAACCCCATACGGTTGTTTAGGCACCTACGACGCCACGCCTGGCCTCGGCAATGCTTGGGTGTCTTCGCGCAGTGGTCGGCTCATAGAAATTTTTCTCGATTTTAAAGCCAATTTCTTTATTTCTTTTGATGATGAATGGAGAAACTTTAGGTATTTTTGCTAGCTAATGTATCCATTTTACATTTTCAAAATAGTTTTTTGAGCAATCGACGACCCATGCAAGTTCTTAATTGGTCACAACATATAAAAATTATAATATTTAGAAGATTAATGAACTAGTACAATGAAAGAATGTAAGTGGTTGAGATTATGTTGGAAATAGAATTAGTTTAACAGTAGCTTTGTTTTTTAAAATTATATTGTGTGCTTAAAAATTTGATATTCCTGAAGTAATTGATTTATGCAGGTGGTTTAGTGATGCTGGCAATAGAGGTAGCAATGCATATTATTATTATTTTGATTTCATTAAAAAGTTTTTATTTTAATGGTATGGCAAGACCATCTAAACCTTTGGAGCATTTGCATTGTTTATGCAGAATGGGAGTCAGGTGTGAATTTTATTTTTTTTAAAGAAATGGAAGGTGGCAATGAAGAGTATGTCAGCAAAAAAAAGAGGAGCAAGATAGCAACAAGATTGTAGACCTTCTAGGAACTAGAACACCTTCCTTGTGCGTACAGATGAGCAACAAAAATTCTACCTTCGCAACAAAAATTCTGCGTGACTTGGTGGATTATTTCAATTGGGTGTTTGATTTTCAATGGTTGTTGGATGTACAGAAGAGCAAAGTGAAAAGAGAAGTTTAAAATACAGCTCCTAAGAGAACAAACACTTAATGACCAACAGAAGTGTTTCCAAGTCGAACTTTTTTATCGAAGTCATGTCTTGTGTTCTCGATGGACAAGCTGTAAGTATGTATTGTAATCCATGTGTTTTTCAACATAGGAATTTATTATAAGTTCTACGAACATTTTTATATATCTACGAAGAGGTCACAGGTTTCACAGGTCTTATAAGGATTCGCATTTGGATTGGCTTTCTAGAATGGCTGTCATTGTTCCCATCATTTTGCTCTAGAAAAAGGCTACACAGCGCCAAGCAACTCAACTGACTCCGTACGTAATTCTTATGTATTCTATAAAAACACATTTTGCTCCCACATTGACTATTATAGTAGTTGACAGCAAAGTGGCAAGTCAGCTGAAACTCTCAGTCCAAGGCAATACAATGATCTATCGACTTTACAAATGATTCTTACACAAGTTTGATGAAAGCTCTTCCTGCCTGATTTCTGAACCTACTGGACTCGACAGCTCTGCAACCAAAACTACTCGACTCAACATTCATAGAAGTACTTGAAGCACTCAAGTTGAATATGAATAACTATTTGACCATTCAAATTTTCAAGTACATACAATTTCTTAAAGTTGAAGTTACGAGTAAATATTTAAATAAAAGATAGTATGTAGCACTTTTCCACAATATTTAAATGTGTATGATGCGTTTCGGCTCACAGAGCTTGGTCTTGTACCAGATAATGCCTCTGCAAGCCGAAACGTATCACACGCATTAAAATGTTGTGGAGAAGTGCCTTTTATTTAAATATGTCAAACTTCCACCATATAACACCTGCAGCTGTTGAACTTATTAGGAGTAAATTATGCTAAATATAAAAATACAATATAGAAACTTTCCTGTGTTGTGATGTGTTACTAGGAAATCACCTTCATGTTGTACATACTGTAAGGCCTCTTTCAGATGGGACGACTTTTTGCTGGCCGCTGTCCACGGCACGGTGCCGTGCTTTCAAATAACCATAGGTCTCTATGGATGCCTTCAAACAGGTTGAATCGTGCGGCGTTGACGGCACAGCACAGTGGACTTCACGGCACCCATTTCAATCCAGCACAACATAGTGCTGTCTACGGCATGAAATACATAATGCTACCTTGACGCCGCTTTCAGACGATGGGACTTTTTGCCGGCCGCCGTTCATGGCATAGGCCATGAAATTGAGACCACTTTCAGATGAGACGACTCTCTGCATTTCACGCTTCCATGCCGTGAACGGCATCAGGCAAAAAGTCACATCGTCAGAAGGCGATGTAATGATGATGCACCCTGCCAATTGTTTTATTTTTTTTCTATTGTTTAAAAAGTGAACCTTCATGGTAGTGGCATGTTTTTATCGGTCCTTCACATATGCATTCCCTTTTATTCCCCACTTAGCTCAGAAGAATCAGAGTTGAGAGCAAGTATGGTCAGAAGAGAGAGTAACATGGAGCTGGAGACACCCGAATGTGCACCTTTCTCTGAGAAATGAAGACTTTGCAGCACCTTAAAACCGCTACAGTGGCAATAGAACGCGGAGAAATTTAAAGTTCATGAAGAGCCAAGCTGACCTCTGATCCTGAGTCAATCTCCCCGATCGATTATACAGGCCACTGAAGAAAAACCAGGAAAGTAAACGGGAGACTCCAGCAGCAGTCCCAAGACCCTTTTGAAACTACGTGATCCCCCAAGTTACCCTGAGAGAACCCCCAAGACTGGGTAACAAATATTATGCATCAGAATAAGATTGCCCCAGCAAGTGAAATTTATTCCCACCATCTTTGCTAGTTTGTGCCCGAGCACCCATCATGTAAAATTGAGGCTAAATTATGGCTTGCGTTATCTCAATTTTTTCTATAATTTGTTGAGAGTAAGTGCCCCATTTCTAACCCCTACTACATAACTTGTTACCTATATTCTGTGTTCTGATATAACTCATTTGAAGTGCTGTTGGTGTATATCATTAAGAATAAATGTTCTATTCTTCATTTGCAAATTTGAATTTTGACTTCAAGCGCAGAATCTTATCCTCACTTCCTGTTCCTCATTCATGTCATTTGCCTTCTAATTTCCCCATTCATTGACGTTGCCCGACCCTGTGACCTTCTTCTCTTAGCTCATTAAGTTTTGGAAGAAATCATTCATAACAACACTCTTTCCTGTAAACAGCTCAGAAGAGAGGACTAGAAATGTGGACTAGCATGATGGGACGTTAAAAAAAGGTGAGTTTTCTTGATTTTGTTTAAGCAGCATGGAAAAATAGATTGATAAATTGGAGAATGGCCCACACTTCAGGAGAGTTATGATCAGAAGTGACAATGGACATACCACAGATTAAGTGAGATATCAAGAAAAGCCTCCTGAAATAGGGTTACTCACATCTGATTGTCCGAGGACACTCTAGCTATGAAAAAAAAAATTTTTTTAATCCTATGGAAAGAGTTTAGCATGTACAAATATACTGTGTACATGACTACCCTATACACATGGAGTAAAAAATTTAATGGGATACTGCATAGAAGACAAGATGATAAACCACTTGGTGCTTTCACACAAATATTTATTCACACATTTACACAACCATGGTTTCAATGTTAGATGTCATCATCAGGAAACCAGGTATCAGTACCTGATGACGACATCTAACATTGAAACCATGCTCGCGTAAATGTGGGAACAAATATTCATGTGAAAGCACCAAGTTTCCTCTTTTTCACTTTTCACAATGAATTGCTTTCACAGTGTTACGCCTCAAACCGTCAATGATAAACCACCTCAACGAGCCACATCACAACATTTTAGCAAGTATAAAAATTCAAATAGAATTAACATAAAAATCAGGATAAGAATGCAAGTTCTTGCAAATTGCCCACAGGGAGAAACTCTCAGTTCCCAAAAGCTAATTCAGATTGACTTTCTAAGTCTAACTTGTTATTCTTAATCAATAAGCCAAGGCATGTTTCACTAAGCACACATTAAGAGTTTCACTAAGCACAATTAACCAATTACAAACACTTATAACTCCACTTCCTCAAATTAGATTTGAGAATATCACAATGACCACAATGCTTACTTTTTGAGAAAATATTACGCATGCATGGACAAAGATAAAAACAAATGCAACCTTATTTAAGAGAGCACGTTTTTGCAAATTCACACATAAGTACAGTACTTTCATATTCAGCAAGAACTCGATCAAGTGGGCATGGATGGTCTTCACAGCCTGGTATGATAAAAGGTTTTTCTTGGTGATAACCAGCTATTTTAAAACCATCATCACACCTGCAAGTAAAACAAACTATTTTTGGTGCCTATTCATTCTGACCAAAAATACCTATGGGCTAATCATTTTATAATCAACTATAAATTTTTTATAATTAAAAAAAAAAATTTAGTCCAATAGTGAATACAGAGGTATATCTTCGTTGTGCTAATAAGAGCATATGGGATGAAACAAATAAAAATTGGAAGCCATGAAATGGTGTAGAAAATAAATTCAAAAAAGCGTCATGAAAAATTTGAATAAGAGAGGGGACAAACATTTAGTACACTCCATCAGAGAGTACTTTGAAGGCACATAATTAATTTTCATATTCCATAAAAATAAATCATATGCCCTAAGTTAAAAATTGTGGTTTCCCTTGGGTTCTGGTGGGATTGGGTTGGGATTACCATCATGGTTACCTGCCGTCATTGCCCCATCTCATCTCTTTGTCAAAAATCACTAAATTTATCTACATGTCACCCAAGTAACCCAGGGATATTGTTTACCTCAAGAAAGGTAACCTTTAAATCAAGAACATTCCCACTGAGTGTACATTTAGCAAATTCAGTCTCTTTCCAATAGAAGGGATTACACTACCAAACATGTATTATGCTTGATTAATAAAGCAATGGGTGTAAGAAAGCCTCTCACCAAATTTTACCATTGGGCGCTGAATAATTTTGCCCCTAGAGTAGTTTGAAGTTTCAACTTGAATTTCATGCCAAAAACATATTTCTCGGGTGAGGCCATGTTGATTACGTGTGAACCTCATGATATCCTCATTGCTTGCATAAGGAGTGCATTATCATAGGTGTTATTTCGAGTATAAATAAATGGTAGATGAAACGGAGAATTTTAAATGAGTGGGAGGAAACCTTACGTGTACAGTTGTGTGCGTAATGTGATTCTATCTCTCGTTAAACTCAAGAAAAGTATTTTTTTGTTGTGCCAAACGACCCAGACCGAGGAGGGTGGTGGTACGACGCTGCACGGAAACAGCATATTCTTTCAGAGACAGGCTGTTACAGAATTTGGGCCCTTTTAATGTAAGTCTCTTCTGCTTCTAGATGGGATTTAGTTTCCATTACTCCTTTTGTTGTCTTTGGCCACACATCGCAAAATTTCGTATGTGCTTTAATACATACGCGCTCAACGGGAAATTTTACTTTTTAATTGCAAATATATCATTATGTTGGATTTAATGATTATTTTGTGTGCATTTACTACATATTTGCCCCGGTTTTCACTCTTTGTTTCTATCTTACACATTAAAAGCCAACTTCTGTAACAGAAAGGGTCTTTGACGCTAACCTGGTGATGTGTCAAATAGTGCAAAGTAATACATCATAATCACAAATTTGTACTCCAGGAAATACTACGATATCGTACTACTCACAACATGCAGAAATAAGCACATTTGAGTCACCGTGCCGCCATATTTATAAATAGAACCACAAATAGTAAATAATAACTTTTCTTTCTTTTTTAACTTTTCTAATCTAACAACAAAACAGAGAAACCAAAGGCAAATGTGTACTGAATGAATACTAGCAAATAGTTTTAACTATCATCAACCGAAAAAGAAAGTGTCAAATTATACAATGTAATGTGCGACTCCTCTCGCCAGACTTTAAACTGTACGTTAATGCCGACGTCAGGATTTTATCCACCATTTTTTTCTTTATTTAAAAAAATTTGCATTAGCTTCAATGAAAGCATATTAGCAATGACAGCGGAATTACGAATACAAAAAAACCTGTAAATAAGAAAGAAAACGAGAGAAAAAGCTGAAAAAATTATGAAAGACAGTCCGATCCCTCAACCTTTACTAGCACAGCTCAAATCGATGGCCACTTGGCCGACTCAGTAACATAACATTACTCAAAAAGTAAGTATTATAAAAAGTAAGGGTGAAAACCAGTTCAAGTATGCAGTAAATGCATACGAAATAATCATTACATCCTGCATAAATAGAAGCGGAATGATAAATTTGCAGTATTAAATAATTTATCCCTTTGAGGGCATATCTATATATATAAAAGAAAGTCGAAAATCGTGTTAGTTAGAACACTAATAACTCGAGAACGGCTGCACCGATTTTAGTGACATTAGGCTCTTTGGATTCGTCTCAGCCCCGGATAACATATAGGACATTAAAAAAATAGGAAAAGTTCACAAAAAAAAATTCAACTTTATCTTAGAGATATGTTTTTAGGAGTTGATTGTTAAGACGGTCAAAAAAATATGATTTTTTTTTCGATTTTACTAATGTATTGACTGATCTTTTTAACAATGTTTAAAAAAAATTAAATGTTCAAACATGTTAAAAATATTAAAGTAATATTAAAATAGTATTAAAACAATTGAATTAGAGGTAAGCTCAGCTCGAATTGAGTTGTAAACAAACACATAATTACCGTGTGTGTAAACAAATCTCCAAGCAATTGTTGATTATCAGTAATGTCCGTGTACTCTGCATGAATTCAAATCTTTTAACTTTGTAATAAACGAAGACGAAGTCACCAACTATCTATCTGAATATTTAAAGTCCTTGGACGCACCTGGCTTACCACGGCACGATTTACAGCTAAAGGTAGGCTCTGTGTTCATGATCTTTTGAAACCTAAACCAACCAAAACTATCCAACGGAACGTATTTGGTTATTAAAAAAAACTGATAATGAAAGTGATTCACATCACTATACTCAAAGGAAAATTCAAAGATGAGGAAGTTCTCAATCTGAAGATTCCATGATCCCAACTTATATGCCCTTTTGAGCTTAAACGTATTCAATTTCCAATTTGTGTTGCATTCGTGATAACAATTAACAAATCGCATGGTCAGTCTTTCAGGTTTTGTGATGTTTGTTCTCATGTGTCAGTGAAAACCCATGATTTTCTCATGGTAAATAATATGTGGTATGTTTACAAGTCGGTAAACCATCCGCTGTATTTCTTCCTTCGCTTCAAGGGCGCAGCTAGGAATTAAGGATAGGCGCAGCTAATACTGGCGGTTCTGTAGCGTATGGAAAACTCGCCAAGGTAAGCGAGAGGTGTGGGGGCCCTCCCCAGACATTTTTTAGGATAAAAGGTTCAAAATGGTAGGTTTTGCGGCTGTGTGAATAGTTAAATATTTTGTGACTCATCCGTTCCCCTAATATTAATAACCACATGTTTTATAAAAAGATTCCTTGAGCTTTTGGGGGGGTTTTAACCCCCAAAAACCTCCCTCGCTGCGTCCCTGCTTCGCTTCGCTATTTTTATTTAGCTTCATTCGCTTTATCTTGCGCCTGATAACAAAACAAAAACTGTTGTTTATCAGAAGGCGCTTGACACAAGACATTACACCCGAATGTGTAGGGTACACCGTGGTGCGTTTACGCATGCAGCAAGTTTACGCAGTGCATTTTTTCCAAACAGAGATACTATAACTGGCGCGCCTAAAGTCATTTAATACGAATGCTGCTTCATAAGGGCTTTTCTTACACTATTTTGAGCATCAGTCAAGCGTCGGTCTAGCGTTGCGTTAACCTGCCCCGTGAACGAGCCAAGTTTACGGTACAGACTTAGACCTAAAAACATTTCTTTACGGTTAATAACACAAATAGCCAACAACTGAATGCGTATAATTTTTATTTCATCAATATTCTCTCATTTAATTTATAATAAATCAAATATGATTAAAATGATACAGCCGCTCTTTATTTATAAATGGTGCACCTAAACTATAAGTTCATTGAATGTTAGGCGGTATGAAGTTCGCTGGGTCAGCTAGTATATATATTATATATTCACTCACAAGCGGAATAATAGTGGAGCACAGCAGAAATCTACAAAAGGAGTATAGGATACTAAATTTCCTTTGTCCAAAAACTTTTGAAAGTGACTGTACGTGTAACTCAAATGTAAATATAAGGGAACTAACGGATATTTTCACGTAAAAATCCCGATCTCCGAGTTCCTCTATCATTTTGATGACAACTGTTAACCATTTTTTATAGTACGAAACTGACTTGAAGAATTATCAGGAGCACAGTTGACCAAAGCGAGGCCTCTGCTTTAAAAATGCAGTTACAACGAAACTTGAATGCTGATCCTAAAAGAAACGGAGAGAGCCCCGAACTTCCTCACTTCAGAGAGATAGAAAAGCTATAACTATAGCACATTTTTTAATTTATTTCATAATTTACATCTGGAAACTAAAAACCATTAATAAGTTAGGGATTTTACGATGGTATGTCCACAAATTAAAGCATCCACTATAATTGCCATGATTACTGTCACGCTCAAAACTGTAAACATTTCATCTTAGTAAGTTTCATTTCAATGAGATGATTCGTTTTGGGACAAAAAATTGTTCAGAGCCCCAGTTGATAATGTCAGATTTAACATTTCGAGAATCAGCCAGAACAAAATTAACGTTTTGTTTCACCATGATGATAAACTTTTGGCCACTATTACCACGAAATCAATGTGTTTACGCTTCTTCAAGAGTTACTCCCGCAGAATTCATGAGGTTCACACGTCACACGGCATCAGCCAATAGAAATACCTTTCGTGTCGTGGGCATGGCCAAAGCTCCTAGCGGACTTTTAAAGCTACTTATCTCGGTTAAAAATCGAATTTGAGTTCTGAAATTTGGCATGTGTGTTTTTCATTCATATCTTTTTGTTTTAAAATAACGAAATCCAATTTCTAATTTTGAGTGTTCCCTCCTATTGATCACATATGTATCAGGACAGAGTAACGCCATAAACGGAGTCTCAGCTATTAATAGGATGACAATTTTGTGTTGCATCTGGGACAGTTAACTTCATTTTGTAAAAATCGCTAATTTAAAATTTTCAGAGATAAATTTTAAGTCTATAAAAAGTAAATAATGGTGCATTTTTGTCCACAAAATCATGTTCACTGAAGAGATTCCACTGGATTTCAGGTAATTCGTAGAAACCCATGATTTTTAAGGAGATAAACATACCACTTTTAACACCATTGTAGGTAGATTGAAGCCAGACAAAATTTCCATGAGATAGGCTCTAGAAAACAAATTCTAATACATCACACCTGCAAGTAAAACGCACTATTTTTGGTGCCTATTCATTCTGACCAAAAATACCTATGGGCTAATCATTTTTAAATTAACTATAGACCTTTTGCCAAGTATTTCAAAACCAGATTTCTTTAGATGTAAAATACATGCTACTGGACTGGTTACTGGATTCTAAGACATATCTCCCACCTCACAAAGATCACTAAGGATGTATGAATGGGTGACGAAAAAATTGGGCAATAATAAAATTTGAGGTTTGGGTGAAAATAATGCTACCTATGCTACATTATAATGTCATGGATATGTGACTGAACAGAAAAACCTTTCCCTGAAAATTAAGAAACTAATAAATAAATGAGGAAGCCAGCAAAATGCATGAATTATGCAAGCATGTCGCTTAGCCCACTTACTTGAAAAGTATGAAAGCCAAGTTGGTTCCAAAACTGTCCAATTCACTCGTTCGCCACTTCCTTTTCAGAAGCGAAAAATTGTCACTCCTTAGCTTTTCTTCATCTTTATACAAACCAAGTCGTGAAATGAGTTTCAAGAGAGTACCCGAATGAGTAAAGTAGAATATTCCCTTCTTCTGAGAATCTTTACCCAAAGCTCTTGAACTGTAAATAAAACAAACTTCATCAATGGATTAAAACTTTAAAATAGTAAAGCAAAAATAAGAAATTAAATTACATAACTGGAAAGAGATCATTATGAACTTACCGAAAACGATCCAAAAGGTCTTTCAGAGGAGGA
This sequence comes from Ischnura elegans, assembly GCF_921293095.1. Classification (NCBI taxonomy): domain Eukaryota; kingdom Metazoa; phylum Arthropoda; class Insecta; order Odonata; family Coenagrionidae; genus Ischnura; species Ischnura elegans. The sequence continues at coordinate 108,966,171 of NC_060253.1, read as the reverse complement.
CATGCTTGTTTGTAATTGATTTCATATCCATAGCCATCAATCCAATAATACTCTAGATCTTCATTGTATTCCATCACCTGGAAAAATTTTTATATGCTTACACAGCAAACCTCTTTTGGAGTTCTTCAAAAATGTACTGTTGTTGCTAATGTTGAGAATAGCAATGTTACTAAATAAAGACTGAATATAATACTCCTAATTAGGGTATATATTTACATTTGCCCACAACTAAGGGAAAAATATTCCCATTTAAAATGACTTTTCGTGAGAATAAGTACCTAATTCACCAGTGACATACTTTGTAAAATGATATTTTAACACTTATCATGCTTTACTGGAGCTAATAAATTGGTTTTTAATAACACAGTCAATTCTTTTATGACAACTACAATATTTTGATGTTTTTGTAGGTTTTAAAGGATAAATCCAGACCATTCAGGACCATATACAAATTTACTTAGTAGTAACTATCGAGATCTCAAAAAAATAGCATTTTTATCACTAAATTCCATAAAAATTAAGGTTATGAATAATTTTTCCAGCTGAGATTATTTGGTCTTTTCAATGCTACTTAAACTAGGTAGAAAAGTTCAAAAAGGATGGTACTATATCAACAACATTATTGCCAACCAAATGCGTATTTCCCCTTGACACCAGAGTTCTACAAACTTTTGTAATAGTGGAAATTACTTCTTTTATTGCTTGCTTTATGGACTGAAAAGAGACTCTTCACATCTCTCTGTTTGGATATTTTTCAAGGCATCAGAGGAGTATATCAACGCAAGTATACTCTCTCTAATGCCCAACCTTTTTTACCCCCTCTCCAGGGCATATACTTGCTTGCTGCTGAGAAGGACATATACCTGCAAAGAGCTGAGCTTAAGGTCAGACCTTTGCAGGTATATGTCCTCAGCAGTATAAGCTTGCTCTCCCAAGATATTGTTAACACATTAACGAATTTCTTTTCAAACAATTCTTCTTCCAAGGAAACGTCAGTAAAAAAGTTGTCTGTGTTGTTTCTATCTGAATTAGCTCAAAATGAAGTCAGATCATTAAAAACTCTCGCCCCTTGATTTACTTATCCATCACCATCAGCAAGGCTTCCACACTTCCAGCAATAATATGCTTCAGCATCACAAAACATCCAAACTTTAATACCATACCTCCCATGCTTATTTGGCAAGTACACAATGAAAGAACATCTTCCGTAGAAGATGGCTAATTGTTCGTCAACTGTCCCAAAATCAGAAGCCTTGTACACGGTTCTACATTTCTCTGAAAAAATGTCAATGATTTAAATTGGCCAATCAGAATAAGAAGTCCCAGAAATTCTTTCACTTCTGTAGCATATGCGTCGACCCAATATTGATGCAAGGTACCAAAATTTTCCTTTTTCAACTTGTTTACGTCATTACAGTCTTTTTGATTTTAGTAAGTCAAAATAATATCCAGGATATCAGCACTCATAAATGCAGAAAATGCTACTTCACTTGTGCGTCGATGCATGCTTAGATCTGTGGGGCCATGGCATTCCATAATAATGGCACGGCATAATATTTGTTGTTATAAGTGCACTTTAAATTGGCAGTATGTATTGCTGTATATGTATCTCTTTATTAAAATAAAAATAAATTCCCTCATCATGTTGTGACTGGAACCTTTAGAGCTCAGGTTGATGGACTTTCAACCATAATTTATTTGTGGCCTAACTCACAAAGTCCAAATGAGCCAAGTTTTTGCCTTTGAGGGCAGCAATTAAGCTAAATCTATTAGGATTCACTATGAGGCTATGCATGCATTAATCTTCAATCCCCTTCTCAATACAATGTCACAGAGTGAAGACCTTTGGTTGACAGAGCCAAGTTGCTGCTATTTTTCATTGGGATAAGCTTCCCAGCAAAAAAAAACAATGATTTCTCCAATCTCCCCACTTGTATTGGTCTGAAGTGAGAGAAAGCTTTTTCCACTACGGCAGTTCTCGTCTCCCAAATCTAATTTTCTCCACTTAGTTCCTCATCATCACAGAACCACGTGAATTTTTTGCCTTAAAATCAGCAATTGCGTTAAAATTGCCCACAATAGGCCCAGTTTTCAAATATCTCTCTCTCTGGCCAATAAATAGAAGGGATAAAACTTACTTTCAGATCTTCTTCTGAGAAAGGAGCACACCATGGAGACCTCGATTTCTTGCTCCAAGCTGTTTCGAACCCGCATGTAACATACATAAGATGGACATCATCTGAAAAGAAAGTAGAATTAACGGAGGAAAAACAAACAGCAGGTGGCAGAAAAAATATTTTGATAAATAGATCTATAAAACAATAATTATCATAATAAAAACCAAAAGTATACTTGAATATTAAAAAAAAACTCTTCACCTTAGATGAGCTCATTGCCCTTTGGAATACAAGTATTCAATTAGAATTACAGCAAACTAAATCTTGATGAAAACTTTGTATTAAAAATTAATTGAAATTTATGGAATTTTTAAAGTACATAAATCAACACACTGAAAAGTTTCCTTTCTCAATGAAACTTAAAAAATTAAATCTACAGATATGAATATTTTCTTTCATAAGGTAAAACATAAATCACTTAAAGTTCTTAGATAGTTGAATCCAACTACTTCAAAACAAGCCAATTTGATTTTTAAGTAACTGTGTACTGCTAAACTCATCACTAATAAGAATCTACTACTATAAGGGCTACTACGATAGTAGCATAATAAACTTAGTATACCTTAGCAATGATCTATGAATACCATCGTGATAGTATGCTACTACATACTTCGGCATTAGAAGCTTACCAAGGAAACTATGAATATCATGTTCTATCTATGAGTATCATTCATGTTTTATCTTTTTTTATTAACAATATCAAAAGTTTCCCCTCTTTTCTCAGTAACCAACCATCACACAGTGCAAAGAATAGCCACAAAATGATGTCTGATGTGATGACCACAAAACGATCTCTATACGATTGCTCATCAATTTTCATGTCAAATACATGGTAAGACCATGCTATCACAAAGGGGGTCAACATTATGTTTTTACATTTAGTTCAAAAGGGAGAAAATTTAGGAATGCTAGGCATTTACAAAGCATAGTGAAATATTAGAAGGATTTGGTAGAATTAACACTTCAACAGAAAACTTCACAAGCCAGACTGATAAATACACCCACTCCTGAGGAAAAAAATCTTACTTCCACAAAAAAAATCATCAAAACTTATTAACTCCAAATAATACTGATGACATGCACAAAATGGGTGATCATACAAAGTTTCATTCACATTTCGGGGAATTTGGGGTCAAAAAAGTTGTTTTTGGAGTTAATAATAGCTTACTGCATACAGATAAGAGGGGACAGCAGACAAAAAACTCTGTATATGTAGTTGAATAACATATTGTGAACAGAATACCTAGCCTGAATGTTAGTCCGCAGGTGTTGTGGGGGGTTTTGATGTTCAGCAGGCAAAGGTTTGGGTAAGTACAAATATTAGAGGGTAATAAAATAAATTTTTCAAAATTTGACTTATGTAGTAGTATATGTAGTCTGTGGTACCAAACAGGTAGAGGTGCAATTAAGCAGCTTTTAATGCAATCAATTGCAGGGCTTACTACGGTGGCTTTAAGGCCAAGAAATTGTGTGGCTACTTAGAAACTTGCCTTGGTATTCATACGCCACCTTGGGTACTCAACTACCAGTATTCCAGTGCATTTGGCTCATGATGGGGAACCCAATTTTTTGCAAATAACTGACATCCACTCTTGCCAATTAGAAACTGCTTAATTGACCCTTACCCAGAAGGTCATGAGGAGTATGTAAGGCCATTGGGGAGGTAGAACCAATCAGCTGGCCATGAGTGTGGCTCAGAATGAACGAGTGTGTGCAACTCTGTGGGGAACTAAAATATTTAATTCCTTGGAAACAGTTGCTCACATGTAAAACCGGAGGGTATTTCGGTCTTAAAAATCTGTTATTAATGTTTTGGCCATTGGAATGATGTTACTTGCACTATTTGAGAAAATTGTTATTGTAATTAGTGCTCTCAAACATCCTCTAAGTGTTCAGCGATCGACCTGATTTGTTTAGCACATTTTATTAGCATTTACTCTGTTCCCCATACATATAATGTGTATGCATATATGTATTAGAAATGGGTCGAATAGCATTTTTCTTGAATACTTAATTTTTTTTCCAAATACCTCACTTGAATATCGAACGCTGCATTACTGAATATGTAACCATTTTCCCACCAATTTCAAATACAAATGAAAATTAAAATAAAAAATGCTGAACACTTAGCAAGTTATACTTCAATACCGCTCCCAAATCCTGGCGCAACTATCGTCAAATGCAATTACATCAAACTTGCGTGCATGAAGCACCGCAATGCCTTTGTTCTTTATTATGTACATACATATTTAAGACTATATTATTAGTATTTCTTTACTGCATTCTTTGAAAACCTAAAATTAATTATAAAATTGACAGTAACTTTAAATCTCTATAGTCACAGGCTCAACTTTGTGTAAGTTCATTTCAATGAATAACAAACAAACTTTGTATTAATCCACCATCGACGCCGCTGCATCGAAACTAGTCGTACCGCGTAAATAAATTGAGGGTGGTATGCAAAAAGGAACAGCATTAAAGTGTACCAGATCATCAAGAGGAACACGCGCAGTTGAGGCAGCAGAACAGATGTGGGTGAAAAAAGAACTTCAAGGGTGGTACGCAAAGAGGAACAGCATTGAAGTGTACAGGTACCTGAGGATGACGCCGCTGCGTCGAAACTAGTCGTACTGCATAAATAAATTGGTGGATTAATACAAAGTTTGTTTGTTATTCATTTAGTAACTTTAAAATTAGATTATGTAAAACGTAAATTTGATCATGCCAAAGGGAGTCGGAAAAGGAACAGCCTTCTCACGTGCATTTGAAAGTATGCATAAATTCTTCTTAGTGTTGTTCTTGTGGAGTCATCGGGATTATACTTATTCTAATGCTAACTTGCAATGATAAGTTTTCGTAAAAATATTATTAAAGAATTGAACCAACCAAATGTGTTAAAACCTTCATTTAAGACCCATTGTCAACAGATTTAAATTGAATCGCGGACAATCTGTGCTCTGTGCACAAATACACCTCCCAGATTTTCCGTAATACTCCACGAACCGCCATATCTAAGAACCATTTTCAAATACTTCAGCCAGTTACCACCCTCAATGTCCAACCATCCCAGACGTAAAACCTTTAAGGTATTTTCTAGACCCCAGTTCCTTTTCACCCCAAACTTAAATGCCTCCCGATATTCCCCTCCACCTATTCCCTCCACCAACACCATTTGCCTTCTTCACTGTAACTTCTGCCCTGCTTTCTATGTAAGCCAATGCACTACCCCCATTAACCTCACAATAAACAAGCACCGTGCCCCCTGCTGTCCTTCATCCCCCCTACGCATCACTCACAGTACCCACAAATTCATTGTCCCACTACTGGCTCTTTAAAATTTGTTTCAAAGTGTCAGTTATTGCATCCCTTCCCCCAATGACTCTGCCCTCAACCTCCACACCCTGGAATTGGCGTGCATTTGATGCCTACACAGCGAGCGAGTAGCTTCCCTCATATCTACACTACTAGTACTACAGCGAGTAGCTTCCCTCATATCCTACTAAGCCCCTCCCCCATCACCCCTTCCCTCTCTCCTATAACCTCGTCTAACGTATTCGTAGCTCCTGCTTCCTGCATATCCTACCAGCTGTTCCTTAGATGTTAATAAAGAAGCTATTGGCTTCAAAAGCTCCCGAGAATTATCTGTGTGTTTCTTTTTATGTGTTTCTTGTTTAGTGCTAGTGACTTGCTAATGTCCTATTATTATGTGCTACATGCATGATTATTTGACACTATTGTGTATATATTGTGATGGTCTGGCCTCCTCATGGCCTCCCTATTCTTTGTCGCTTGTTCATATCCCATTCATATTTTGCCGCCTTGCGAAGCACAGCAAAGAGAAGCAACTTTTTTTTTCTGGGTAGTTGATTTTTCATTTGTCAGTTGTTTTATGGTGATTTGGGTACATATAGGCCAGGTGATTAAGGCCTAGAGAGACAGTATTGTGTAATCATCGCAAGTGAGCAGACCGCGGTCAAATCTCAGTCAAGGCGACCACACATGGGAAGTGAGGAAGACGCTGGAGACAACGCAGCGGAGGCAGCCAGAGCGAGGGAGGCAAAAAAGGGCCATCCCCAAACGCAGACTATCAGGCACAACAGGGTGACACAGAGAATCAGCGGAGTACGAGCGAAAGCCAGAAAGAGCTTTCACATTGTTTGGCTTTCACGGCATTGTCCCAAGTTCCCCAGGTTGGAACCACCCAAGGAGGTCATCACGTGAAGCGGCGACCCAGAGTTGGCGCCGTCTCCAGACACATAAGTACTTTTCACTCTCTCCCGGGATAAAAATGATCCCCCACCATTTTTCCCCAATGCAGCCCGCCCATCTTCCGGAAGAAATACCACAGTGAGTGTGGGTCCCCCTTTATTCAAGTGGTCTGACAATTAGTCTCATTAAAGCTCTTGCCAGGTCAAGAAAGCCTGCACATTTACTCTGTATCGATATCCTTCCGTTCTCGTCATCCACTCTGGATTGACGTTGGACTCCATATAATAAAAAGAACGAGGAGCTTGTATTTATCACATAGTCTAATTAAATCATACCTATTTGATTTCTGTGATTGGAAGGTGTCCAGTGCCATGTCGATGCATTTTTATGCCGCTCAATGATTTATTTTTTTTCTCATCTGTGTATCATTCCCACATTTCATCTCATCCTTCATTTTTCATTTTACATAGTTTAAGGTTTGTAGTATTATCATAGCATTTTTTTGTGTCGTTGCCATTTTGTGCCATTTATGTTCCACAACATCCAACATCATCCCATCCCTCACTAGACTTGAGGAAACTTATTTTACATTTTTTCAATGATACTATTGAAAATACATACATGCTGCGTTGAAAAAAAATGTCAATGGTCATTCCTATTACCGCTGTGCAATTGCATCTGGGATCACTGCCATTCATCATGAGTTCCCATCCTGGTTGTGTGCCCCAGAGCCCACGTCATTTCCCTCTATGAGGTGTGGTCCAAGGCCACGCACTGCACTTGGCCTGGTTCCATCACAATATATATTATATATAATCCACGTCAAAGGCATAAGACATTTGTGGAATGATATCGAATTATACATGATAAAAACACTTAATGCAGTTCCATCATATACATATTTAATACTTATAGTATTGACTGAAGTTACATGACCTTGGAATGTTTCTCCTTTCTCCCCGTTTGATAACAGGGGTCAGAAGGTGATTATGGCAGTGGAATTTTATTACTAAGAATATTAAACTACAGATACAAGAATGGGTTGTTCATGTTATTAAGGATTAAGTGGACAAGTCAAAGCAAACCGTGGATAGCAGAATGGCTGAACAACTAGCCAGCCAATAAATTTGTGGCCCAAGGCCGATACACATTACATATTAGGAGGTTTCACATCTATAGGATTTTTGAAACTGAATTGTGCACTAACCTCATTTTATTTAACATCTTATACTCCAAAAAGTCCAGAGCAAACTAGCATTGTTGATAAATGATGATTTCTCTGATACATTAAAAAAAATGCCAGTAGGGCAGTCTATCAGCAGAAGCAGATAAATCATCAATAAATAGGAGGACACATACTAAAGAGACTTTTTCTGCCAATAGCATTTTCAAAATTTATCATTGAATTAACTTTGTACTTTTATTATCATACCAAATTACTTTTTCCACTTATTTGGAAATAAAAGCACTATTTAACAAGATTGATAAAAATTATAGCAAAACAAAACCATGTTAATCTGAATGGCATTTCTATAGTTTTGGAATAAACCCTATTATGTACATACATAACTCCACAAATGTAAAAATCTTTGTAAGGGACGGCAAAGTTTTTCATCAGACACTATGAGACCAACCACAGAATGAATGTCAGAAATAGTCAGAAGCAGGTATATAGTCCTCTGTTCCAATGATATTGCGATGCATGCATTTATTTACTCACGGTATGTAAGTGACGGGAAACCTAATTTATCACTAACTCTTTTGAGCACTCCTTGAATCTCTGGGCCACGTTGAAAGAGCATTTTTTCAGTGAGAGATGCAGGATTCTTATCCACATCCTTCTTCCACCGAGGGCACAACTTGTAGAACTGAAAGAACAGTACTTTTATAGCTGGGCACATTCACAATGAATTGATTGAACTGAACATCGGGAGGCAGTTGAATAAGAAACAGTGAGATGAAAGGAGATATCCTCCATCAATTTCAACCTATAAAAGTGCCATCATTAGTTGCCCCGGTAACTTTTATAAATAACTAGATCCAAAACTAAAAACTCCATATGTGAAAAAATTTAGATTCACATCAAAAGTAGTAGAAAAAATTATAAAATCATAACAAAAAGATGGAGTATTAATATTCTGTCCTAGTATCAAGCATTAAATATAGAAATTGACACATGTACTTGTGATTAAACAATTAAACAATATTCATTTAAGGTAGGAATAATTTTTGTATAATAACTTAGCACTTAAAAGATTGTACAGGGAATTTTGGCTGTCAACACTCAAAGTCGATAAAAAGAATATTTACCCATCACCCTGACTTCACTCAATCACAATATCGCAAAAAAGTTTGTCCCTTAGCAATAAAATAAAAAAATAGTTAAAGCTGATAACATATTTTGCTAACAACCATAAAATCCATGGAATGAAAACCAAAGAGGTTTGATAATTTCTTTCCTGGGATTATACCACCCCTTATTGGACTTGAAAAAAAAAGAGCAACTTCCCCTTCAATACTTATTATGATGGATTTTGTTTACATAGCATCATAAGGTGCACAAGCTCATACAGAGAGATTGGAAAGAAGCAGAGTGAGGAGGGATGGAGGAGGTCAGTGCAATGGAGTTGTCGATGGTGAAGGAGTAGGAGACAGGGTGGGCCAAAAAGTGACTTTGTTTCCCAATCAAATAGGTATGCTCTATGCAGAAAGGTTGTCACTGACAGCAGAAGTTGAAGGGATATAAAGAGTTGCTTCAGGAGCAATAACTAAAAAACCAATCCTTCACTCTGAGATCTAGGAGATTCACCCTGAAGTTTGCAAGCAACATACTAAGATGTGTTATTATAGATGTTCAAACTGTTCTCATATGCTATTCTAATAGAAAAAAATACTTTTCTTGAACCAGAATAAATTGAAAAGTATGCATATCTATGCAAAAATTCATAAAAATGCCATAATTTACAATTGTTTAGGCTTCATTATTGAAATTATTTTCAAGGATTTTAAACACATTAATACAAAGACAATTTTAGGAAAAAAAATTTCATTCGCCGCAAACTCAGCAAACTAAAGGCGAATTTTATGAAGTGATGCCATAAGCAGCAAGACATTCTAGGCGATGTGCAGTTTGCTGCAATTATAAATTATTCCATTACTTAAATTAAAAGTCTCTAACATATATCTTCAGAATTTTTGATTGAGAAATGGCAAAACATTTTTTTCACTGTAGAATACAAAATTTGTGATTTTTGCACTGCTCAGGCTATGATTTGTACACTGCTTTTGGTGCAGTCTATTTAACACACTTTTCAGGGTCCCTACTCAATGTTCACCTTTCCCTTCCTTCCTAACCTCAACCTCCCACCCTCCAGTATTTACGTAATAAGACTAGTTTTATGTTTGCTGCAACCTCCAGATGAAAATGGTTGAGGAAAATTAAAATGCAAGATATTGTGTTAAGTTTTATTCTTTCTTAACCCTGGAAATTTTCCATTGTAGGGAAAGTAAGTACGTTGGCAATAAATTTTATTTAGGGCCATGGCGGTTGACGTGGCCCTGTCTAAGATGGTTATCCAGACTACGTCAAATGGTATAAGACTGCATTGATGTGTCAATAAACCAAAATGTTAATAAGGCAATTGTCAAAGGTAGAATGCATGTAATTTTGTTCATCACTCACCCTGATAAGAGGATCTCGTGCAATAGCTTCTGGGTACCATACATGCGCCGCTTTGTAACGTCCAAACAGCCCAGTGGCAAACTGTCTGGCACTTAAAGCTGTACGTTGTGTGGCTGTGTGCCGAAACTACAAAAATAAAATATTTAAAAAAAAAATTTTAAAAACCTCAAAAGAAACAACATACCAAAACATCATGGTGGGCCATCCATTGCAGGGAAAGTAATTTTTGAATTTGCTTGAGCATGGCCACTACACAGCAGAGTGAGCAAGGACAACCGAATCCGCGATTTATAGTCCTATTGAAATCAATGCACTAGATAGTATGCTGTCACAATCACAGTCCATACATAACAGTTATAGCTGCAGAAATTCATAAAATCTTGATGAAAGAGAGAAAGTACAAATACGTAGTAATGGAAGAGAGAAGATGTTTAGAATATTGTTTAGTAAAGCTTATTAGTTTTCTCTTGAGACATAATACATTTTCCACTTTCTGAAAGATGTCAGTTAGTATTTCAGCAGTTCAAATCTGCTTTCTATCAATTAATTACTTTTACAGCAAAATTTAGTTTTATTCACCAATTACATGATGATTGATCAATGATATCTAAACAAAAAGTCTAGCAATTCTAAATTTCTATGATCAAAATAATATATGCGTGGAAATATTTCAAATAAATACCTCGTAAGAAGAGTTATCATAGTTCTCGGTCAACAATGAAGGCAGACGATTTAACCACCTTTCCGCTAGATCTTGCATTTCATCCTCGCCTTCATGAGTTAGCTGCTTCTCGTTCGCTTCTTCCACATTTGTCGACCAGTTACCAAAATTATATAACTCTTTAAAGCACAAAGAACCTACAGAAAACGTTGAAACCTCATGAAAAAATGAAGTTTATCAAATTTTCTACATATAAATAATAATAAAACTTGATATTACCTCTCCCTCCATCGTAATTTCTTAATATGGAATCCTTTAACAAAGGCAGACCTTCCTTCATGGATCTTATGACTTTAGCACTTGGATATCTGGTACCATGTCTTACAATTGTCCAAAATTGAACAGCCTCACAGCCTGAGTAAAGTAAACCAATTCTAAGTCAATTCCTCGTAAGGGAGCATTTGCCGCTATAGTAACTTTATCTTAGTTGTCACATTTATATTCTTACCATGAATTATAATGGGAGACATATCAGGATTCATTCGTGTTCTATACGGCGTCTTGGCACCAAGATATGGCTGAGGATCGAGTTCATCACTCATGCAAAACCCTCGAGCCCATGTGTAATCAATGTCCAGGACGATAAGTGATATTGAAATAACCAAAAAACTCTTCATTTTGAGCAACTTATATTCCAAAATTCCTTTTTCAGTAAAAAACTAACGGCACTCCTTAAGCCGAGACAACCTTAACAGGCTAAGAGTTTCCACGATTCATTAAGAGGCCGCAACGGCATTGAAATGCACCACACTAACCTCAATAAAACGACGATTATTCAACGGCAAAATGCCATGATGAGGTTATCGGTCATGATTCAGAAAATTTAAGACCATTAACTAAAACGATAATTATTCTTAGGTAGTACTAATTTGATAAAATACCACAACAACCAAGCACACGCCAGGCAATTTCACAATTTCACCCAACTTTCAACTTTTGAACTTGCTGCACTACGTCACTCCTTTGTTAGAACAAATGAAAATCGAAGAGCGTGATGTTATCCTAAGAGCCAAATTCAAACTTGATATTAGTGATGGATTGTATCATCATGAACATACATGTATTAATTTTAATCATTTTTGGAAGATTTCGGATACACATTATATAATATGAGTAATTTATTTCAAATATAGGGTCATTCAATAACGTAAAGTGACGCCAAAATTACTAATTCCAAAGATTTGAAATATATTAGTCCCATGATGAATAGTCCATCATGTACTTTAAAAAGTAATCATGCCAGGATGCATGATTTCAGAAATATAATGAGGTATGATATCCAATTTAAAAAGAGGTCATTGTGTTTTCACCCGCAGCTGAATTTAGTGGTAGTGAGTGGGTAAGTTAGCAAGAATTGTTTAAGAATTTTTTCTCCAAATTGGAATTTCAAAATATTTTATTTCAAATAAACTTTTTGCCAGTTTAGCACCCATATTCTGCCCTCAAATGTGTTTGCCGTAATTTTAATAGCAGTAGCTCAGTAGAATTTCCACCGGCGTATCGAAACGTGGAATGTCAGAATTTGACAACAGACACGAAATATCTTGACTGAAGTCAGATTCAAAAACACGAAGAATAGAATTCCAGGCACGTCAACGTCCACGTGCGAGGTCGGAGCAGTTTCTTCTATTGCATTGAATAAATTAAAATTTTACGCAAAATGTGTGTTAAATAGCTCATTCCTTCTCCTTTCAATACATAATTATAATGCATATTAGTTTTAGGTATTAAAGTAATTTTGGGTGTTTTAAAATTCTTATCCATCACAGTAATCATGTTGAGATTATTGTGGAACTTTTAAAAAAGTTTCCTGGAAAACCTGGAATTATGAATGAATTTTTCTGCTTTGATTGGTTGCACACCTTGCATATATTTTTCCAGGACTGTTGATTCAGTCATGTCTTTCCCCTCAGGTCTCCTAATGATACAATTGAGCTTTGGCACATGTTCAAAACATGTTCAACCTACATTTCTCATTCAAGAGTAAGTGTCCCCTCCCTAATAAATCCTTGAACCGTTATCATTCCATACAACACATGCTTGCTCATCAGAAACACTCAGTGATCAGTAGGCAGTGGATACAACAGAAAGATGGAAAGGGAGCCACGAGAGTAAAAAAGGGAAAAAACCCTCGGATCCCCTTGAAAGTGTGAGGGGGCAAATGGCTGCTATGACTAATTCATGGTTACCTACTAATATAATTATCCATTCACCATTAATAGTTCCAACAGCAGTTTATGAGCTATACATTCTCTTAATCTCCCTCTCTCCTTATTTATTCTTGTTTTTGAATATTTCTGCAACTGAAGATGAGCCCTAGATTTTTGAGTACTAAATAAAATCTGCCAAGCAACTATATGAAAGCCAGTCGCGAATGAAGAGAGAAAGCAAACTATAAAGGTAGGTACTCTCGCACCTAGGATATGTTGAAACAGAGTCTAGGAATGACTTACATTTTGAAAAATGGGAAGTAGCCAACTTGTGAAAGATTTAACTCCAACCTTGTGGAATTTTAGATACTCCAAAAATGTCATCACTAACAGTCAACATAACTCAGATTAAATACATACACCAAAAAAACACTCAATAGGGTGGTATCCTATTATTTTTTATTGCCTAAATCGAAAGATTATTACTCCTTGAGTATGTATTTCACGCTTTTAGATTTTTAAATGACAATATCTATTTTTTGCGATTAAATGAAAAGTGAAAATTTTCAAGCGCACAAAAACGTGACGGCTAAGTATGAATGCTGGGAAAACTCCGCGTGACTTCATTCTGGTTCCTGCTGCCGCAAGTGAGGTGACCTTGGGGCAAGGCTTTGTGCGCTGGTATGAAGCAGGATGCTAGCAGGTAGCAGAGTACCCTGCTAGCTGGTAGCGCTTGGCTTAAATAAGGATTATTAATACCTTATCGAACGAAGAAAACTTTCCAACATTTGCCAGTTTTAATAGGTGATTATTACGACATGTTTCCCTTAGCTCTGTGCCTCATGCATGCATTGGTAATCTCAGACGATGTAAAACTCCTATCTACTCGTATAGAGACTAGGCCCCTGTGACATTACATGGAGTGGCATCGCATGGGCGCCAATCTGGTCTTTTTCAAATGAGGATAAAATTGATCATTGCCATTTGTCTAAACTGGATTTGTAAAACCAAATAATTTGTATATTATGAATACACTAATGGTGGGTAAGGAATCGCAATCAATGCCTTTCGTTTTCTTTGATGAAGGAAACTACCCTATTGGCTTCCACCCACAGCGCTCCACTTAATTCTCCTGCCAATCAATTATTTTCACACCAATACATATACCTTTCCACATGCTTCATCATCTGGTTCATATATTTTGTCCAAGATCTTCCTTTACCATTCTTTCCCTCCACCTGTTTAAGAGCTACAATTTTATTCACCAGACCATCAACCACAACACGATGAGGCTAATTAACTAATTCAGTCTTCTTCTCATAGGGCATTCAGATGACTTCTCTTTTCCCTCACTCATTTTATACTTCGTTACTACTGACGTAGTGAATCCATTTGCTTTTCTCCTGTAGTACCTCATTTTAAATACTTCCTTGTTAAACTTTTATTTATCATGCCTTGTTGCCATAAATTAACACGCAACAGATGTAGCAGTTGATGGATTGTTTCTTTTCTTATATGCTGATACTTGTGGCTGTTAATATACTCCTTTTTGATGAATTCCATCTTTGCTTGGGCTATTGATAATTTCTTTCTAGCTTCTTTCATCTGTGAACTTCATCCCAAGAACCGAGATCTTTCACCTCTTCAAGTTTGTCCATACTTGTTTAACATTTGTGTTCACCTCCTCTTCTCTGTTTTCTTTGAATAAATTTTCTGTGGATATCTGGCTATTGTCCTTCCTGTATTACTTTCAATAGAATCAAAATTTTAGTTAGCTAGCAAGTGGTAGGAAACCAGACAATTATCTATGATCAAATGAAGAAACTCCTTTTTCATAGAACATTTTATTTTTTAAATAAATAATGCTTTACGCATGGCAAACTGGAAGGGGAACAACTGATGAAATCCAAAATTCATATTCTCTCATATAAGAAGCAAAGGTATTGCGAATAACATGAATACTCAAACAAAAGTCACTTTCATGAAGTTAATTTGCATAAAAGACTAACGTAAATTCCTGTCAGAAATGTCAATATAAATAAAGAAAAACCATCTATTGAGAGCATTAAATATCATGCATTACTCCAAATTTGAGTACCTGTTGTAAAACTCAACAGCCATTTGATGTCCACAATATAAAAACAGCAGGTTAACAAAACAAAAAAAAAAATTCGGAAGTGCCAAAACAAGCACCGGTATTTTCAACCTTAAAATACCTTTATAAATTTTCTGGCTGAACAAAAGTATAACAATGGCAAATTTTACTCCAACAAATACAACATTATAAACGTTAGGTATGACTCAATACCTTGCCTTCTTTGGCTCAGCTGTTTCATTTCAAGTTCTTGCATAATGAGCTGAGAGAATTTTTGGTTAGTGGACATAAAATTCACAGAACATATAACAATTTATAGGGATAAAAACAACTAAAACTCTACACACATGATGTATAAATATAAAAATGTAGCATTTTTATGGAAATGCTTCTCTATTTACATTCACATTGAATCCTTTGTTTCCATCATCACACAGACAACCGACAAACAATAACTTCCTCTTCAAGACTATACATGCAATAGCTAGATAACAAATCCTGAAATTCAGGACAATTTTAGATAAAATTTGTTTGGCAGTGAAATGAGCTGAAATTGGATATTTCTTCAATGTAGTCAAAAAGTTGAACACAAATAATTTCTTTGTTATAAGAAAGTGAAGCATATTTAAAAAAAAGATAGCTATATTCATCCAGAATATATAGCAAGACTCCTCAGTTCTGTCGCTTCTATAAACATTATCCTAACGTGTAGAAAATGTTCAGGATCCGAATCTTACACCAGCAGGTTATAAGTCACAGACCTATGTACATGTTCAAAAACAACAATTTATGTTGCTTTCTTTTCAAATGATTGCATGTCATTCATTACAAACAGCTTCTCAAGCGATGTTAGCTCAGGCTCTAACAATGCTATAATCACACTATACCTGGCACAGCTTACTCAAGCATCAGTGATTACAAAAGCATTTCATTTTCACCACAGTAAGACTTCCGGGTGATTTCACTTTCATAGCAGCGCTGTTCATTGTTGCCATTCCCATCTTGGAGTAGAGCATTGATTTTCTGGCATTTTATGACCCAATTTCATTCATTTTGAGGAAATAAATGCCACCACATGGTAAAAAGTATAGCCGATTATGCACTTATTTTCTATCTTTTGATTGTTTTTCCACAAAAAGAATCAGAAAAAACAATTTCTGGACTTGGTACACCTCATTTTTACGTCTCATCAAATTTGAAACCATGTACAAAATTTTAGAACCACTGCAGGAAACGGTTTTTTGCAAATATTTCTCATACGACTTGGCAAACATCCTTTGAAGTCACTGCATGGGATAAGGAGTGCGTCAAGAAGACCACTACCTCACTCTACATGGGAACATGTGGCCTGATTGGGCTTAGCTGATTGTTCAACGCAGCTTTGTAGAGATGGCGCCTCAAAATATGTTACCCATCAGAAATATTGGAATAATAAAAGATTGCACTTCAGAGGTGATACCATTATCACCTCAAGGAATTGGTTCACTTTTCAATGCAGCACACTTAGGTACCCCATTTGTTAGGTACCCCATCATATCAGTTGGATTTATGAAATCCATCACAATGAAATTCTTTCACTAAATCTCAAAGAACAGTGTCCTCACCAGTGAATGGTGTCCAGTTAATTTGCACATCTGTCTCGATTTTCACTTACAGATTCAACATGCTCACTTCTCCTTCATGTCCCCTCGCATAGTGTCTATGCGTGCACATATTTTGAGGGCTGGCCCCAACTTCATAGACATAGCTGTCATAAGATGGTCTTCCTTTAGCAGTAGAAGAGCCTGGCCATCAATCTCCTGTATTGCAAAGTCCTCTGCATAGTCTGAGCAGCCCGGCAAATTTCTGATGAATTCACAGACATCTGAAACCTGATGACGAGTAGAAAAGAGATGAACTTTCAGAACCTTTCTATTGATTTGATAGCATCAAAAGCATTTCCCTCAGCCTTCACAGAATAAAGAATTCGTGAAATTTTCAAGTTTGAGTTTAGTAAACCCTCCAGATGCATATTTACTTTAACTAGCTTTCTTTCAAGGATCACATGTGAAGTCATCCTTGAAAGTAATCTATTGTAAAACGTAAAAAGACCGTAAACATATTGCTAACAAAGAAGTACTGCGTTACCATCAAATCATTGGATATAGAGCAGAAGGATAAGGAGGGAGATACAGATGTGCAGAAAAAAATTAAGAAAAACTTTAAGCAAAAGGGAAGCATGAGGATAGCCATAAAATGGATGGTTGCCAAACCCATGCAACATGATATGCACTTTTAGGATTTAGAAATAAACATGTAAAATTGAGATGGTTTTTTTTCCATCTAAAATCACTCGCAAGCATTGCTAAAGCAAATAGACACAAGTTTGGTAAAAGGATTCATATAAAAGAATCAAAGACTCAACTTACCGTCCATTTGATTGGGTTTATGCGTGGCTGTGGTGGCGTACTTGGCGTTGCATTCTGCTGAGTACCAGAGGACAATGCTTCAGAGTTGGCATTGTCATCCGATGGATCACCAGCAGCCAGACCAGACGTGCGCGCAGACGTCGATTCCTGCCCTTGGCCAACTTCTGAGGGTGACATTGAAGATGACTCCGCCCCAGACGAGTCGTTTGTCTCATTGTCCGTTGTGTGGCTATTTTCCTCTTGTGCAGAAACAGTCGTTGGACACAAGCGGCTACCATCTGGCTTAACAGGTACTTGGTTACCAGACTGTGAAAATAATTTTATTCATTAGATAAAAATCAGACACTAGACTAAATTAAAATTCAGTTTCAACCTTGAAAATTCAGCTAGTCATTTCTTTCCTTAATTTCTTTCTATTATTCCCTTCTATCACTATCATAAGATGACTCCATGTTCCAAGCAGATTTTACAGATTTGGTATTTAAATCCTGACAACAACTCATTCCCACATGAACCCAACTAAAAGTTGTTATTCCATAAAGAATAAAGCAATGTAAGACATCTGACAGGATGGTAAACCACTGAGTGACAAAAAAAAAAGACCCACCCATTCCTGGTTCTTGGATTTCTGCCAGTCTTGCTTTCCTTGTTGGTCCTTGGGAGGGACTGAACTGACTCCGACGGGTACTGAGTTGACGGCAGAAACAGGAGCTGCCCCCTTTTTGGATGGTGATTCTTCCGGTTTGTAGAGGCCCGAACGTTTGCTGCAACCAACGTTGAACCTGCCATGTTATATATTGCCACCAATTTGCACAAAAACGATAACAACACTTCCTCTTTGCAAGCAAGTTGAAATCGAAGTGTTTGACCCCAAAGTTCTAATTCCATAACTAATTCCAAAGAAATAATCATCTAATGCTCTTGAATTCGCAATTCAGACACACATGATACACTTTAGACTACTCATGGGAAATGATTCATTCAAATTATACAAATGATGTGATTACTAGCCATATTTATTTTGAGGGATCTTTCAGAGTGACGCAAATTATTTAAATTCAATGAATCAAATTTGGCTACACTTTATTCCATTACACAGAAAATCAGAATGCTAGGATATCATAAACTTCAAAGTATTAGTAGAATTTGAGACAAAGGCTTATGCGAGAAAATTCTTGTTCCTTGAAACATATTTCCCTCCATTTTCCTACTGCTTACATGTAACAATGCAAATAGTATTTACGTAAGAAAAGTATGTAAGTTTTCATGGTGAATTTCATCCTTGATATACATGACAACTAACTTTCTCAGCCAACATAAGTCACTGCTAAAACTCACCTTTTGGCACAAGCCAAAGTGCAGAATCTCTTTGATTTCTTGAACTTTGACCGCAGATCCACCTTTCCACAAAATTCACACTTAGCCAAATCAGCTGGAAGCTTGGCAGCTGGCTGAACTTGAACGTCTTGCATCAGCTTTTTCTCTGTAAATAAACATTGAATTAATGCATTTTTTTGACAAAAAAATCAGAAAAATGGAATGAGAGTACATAGTATGATATTTAGGATTTGAACATGAAATATAAATAGGAAGCTTACTAGGAGGCTCTTCAGATTCGTTTGATGTTTGCGTTGCGTGTACATGGTTGGACATGAGGTGATGCTGATTGTTCTCTTTTTCCTGAGCACCTTGTGGAGTACCATTGTGGTTTGGCATCATCTGATTGCTGGCTTTCAAAGATGGTTGAGCCATTTCGCTAAGTAATGACGAGCGGTTCACTGCAAATGGCTCTGATGCTATTGAAAAAAATTAATCATCATTATTACCAGATAATGCCATCATGCATGAAATAACAACAAAACTTAAACTTGAACATTCACTCAGGGTTAGCATTTTCACAATATGATAAATAAACTCTTAATGGCCATAAAAAGTATTCCTCCTAACGTTTTATTAACATCTATGTTCTTCTGGAGCCTCTTTTTCCCAGAAATTTGGAGCTATTAATGTGAGCGAATGAAAGTGCGAGTGATTTTTTTTTACCAAGTGCTCGAGTGCATATCTGCCATCATATCCTCCAAAGGGTCTCTTCAGCATTGTGAAGAATCCCAGGTTATAACCAAGGAAGCCTTAGTGAGGTCACATTGGCCCTTAAAAAGGATTCTGCTCTGGCAGCGTGTGGGCGAATGGCAATTTCTGTTGAGAGGCTGCAGGTGTATGACCCTATTGGTGATACCCTTGCCTTCCACAGTGATCTACTGGGTAAAGAGGGCGAGCGTTGGGGGAAATAATTTTTATGGCAATTAGAGTTTTTATCTCATATTGTGCATTACATAGTAGGCTGTCATTTCCCCATCATTTAAGCATTTTCAATTTATGCTAAAGTATGAAGTACTAGCGTGTTTTTCATTGCTGATAATCTTGATATCCTTAATAATTCAAACAAGAGATGCTATGCATAGATGATTTTCCTATAATTTCAGATGATAAAAATAACCATTTTGAGGACAAACAAATCTGCTTGGAATTATATATTAAAGAAGCCAAGAGCAACAATGGATTTTTAAGAAAAACCAAATCAATGAAAAACAAATCCTTAGAAATCTTCTGATGGATATTTTTTTACATATGAAACAATTAATAATTAACTAAAAAATTGAGACAGGAAGTTAATCACACTACTGAAATTACCTTCTTGAATGACGAAGCCTTCAATGACATGGGTGAGTACTTGAGGTTTAACCAATGCTTTGGGTGGGGGTAACTTATGTGAATCTCTTGATGTTCCGACGACCATTCCGGTTAGGGTTCCAGTGCCACTGCTGGCCACTCCATTCGCTAAACTTGACGAGCCAACAGGCATGCTATCTCCCTTAGCTGTGCTACCTTCTTCTCCAGTGCTTGCACTCTCCATTGACACAGAGGTATTTCCAACTGATGCCTCAGCCACACCATTGATCCCTTTCTCCTTCTCACCATTCACATCTGAATAGATGAAATGAGAGAACTGATGAGCTACAAGTTTTAATCATGATTTAAAATTAAATCATTTCACTTACTAATGACCAAAATAATTTATGACCATTGGTCTTTTCCAAGCCTTTAGCATCATTTACAGAGTATGAATATATATCACCTAATTTGCAGCCCAAACATACCAACACAAAAATCACCAAAAACTAAACCTTACAAAAACGTCCACTATCCACATTCACAGTGAATATTCACTTCAATTAAATACTCATTCAATACATAACCTTTATATTTTCTGAATGAAGCAACTAAGTCCAAGCTGCTGCCCAGATGCCAAAGTATGGTCAAAATGTTTAATGAGAGCAGTTTGGATCATAAACTAACATATTATGTTTCTTCTGGCACAAAGTTTCCCAACAGAGGTCCAACAAAATGACTTAAGTATTTCACAAATTCATCATCACACCAAGTAAAATGACGATGGAACAGTGGCACCGACTCCATGGGGCTTGAGGGGGCCCGAGCCCCCTCAAAAATTCCTCATGAGTGTGAGCAAAAAATGTGTCCGACTTGCCGATTTTCCCCGGAGTGTCCAGACATTGACATTTGAGTTACCAGGGTTCTAATGTTGATCATATGACTCTCCTAAAATGCTTAAAAAAACTTAAAACTCACTACTTATAAAATTTTCCGGGGCAAGATCCCCAGTTTGGACCCCCCCCAATATTTTCTGTAAGTCGGCATCCCTGAGATGGAAGCAACTAAGTCTAAACAAATTTTCAAAAAGGATTTTAACCATCAGATGCAGATATCTTTGGTGGCACTATACCTTCAGGAGTTTGTGAAGGAGCGATCCCAGTCTCCACCACTCCCTCCATGGGCGTTATGCCAGGTGCAGGGCTTGCCTCACCATTCCTCCTCTCTTCAGACACCACCATCACAGGATTACCACCATCCCCAACACTGCCCACCGACACGTCCACCTGAGACGACGACGTGCCCGTCTCCTCCTTGCTGGCCACCTGACTGTTCACCATGCCCGCGGGCGTGCCCGTGACCATGGAAAGGGTGACTGGCCCCGGTTGACCCATGCTAGTCGAAGAGGTCACCACTGACACTGGGGGCGAAGAACCCTGGACATTTTGCATGCCCTGGTTGGGGGAGGGGGCAGCAGCCACCATGGTGACCATCGAAGGCATCATCTGGTGCTGCATGGCGTTCACCTGGTGCAATTGGTGCGATGGGGACGACGGAGGGGCTGCCATTGACATGCTGACTGGCATGGAGGTAACAATACCGCTGGGGGTGGGAGCAGCGAGGGGCCTCATGGGGGACGACACTGACACGGTGGGGCCGTTGGCATTGCCGGAAGGGGAGGGAGGGCACCCCGTTGCTTGCCCCATGAGCTGAGCCTGCAGGGATGGGTGGGGGAGGAGAACGGCAGTGGGATGTCCGAGGGGCATTTGCATGGCGGGGGCAGGCGAACACGACGTCGAAGTCGAGGTGGTCGTGGACGTAGTTGAGGCCGAAGATGAGGTGAACGTCTTGACGGCCTGGAGGGTGAGCTGTTGCCCCTTGTCCGGCAGAAGTGGAGCACCGTTGGTGGGAGCACTGGTAAGGATCATGCGACTGTAACAAAATAATAGAAAAGTTGTAAGTACCAATGATGCTGATCAAAACTAGAATGTCCAAAATGATCAAAATGAATGATCAAAACTAGAAAGATAATCCTCACAATATCACCAAGTTATTAAACCTATTTCATTTATAAGTCATAAAATTTAGCCATTTAAGGTGTTAAATTTTTATTTTCATCAAAACTCCTGGTGGAAGGGCTCCATCCCAGCTATCACTGTGAAAACATATGACGCAAATAAAAAAGCAACAATGGAGCAATGCTTTGAAAGCAATATTTTTAAGATGAGTTGACAAAAAACGACACCAAAATACTCATCCACTAATATCATTCATTAAAATTATTATCAATGTCCCGAAACTGAAGTTTTTATTTTATTATTATTAGATGAACCACACTCATCGAAGTGCAGGAGAACAGGACGAGCCAATCAGGACAATTTAAAGTGGCCTAAAATTGAAGTAGGTAGTATCCTTACTTTGAGACAGACACTTGAGCTGCCACAGCAGCAAGTTGCTGTTGCTGCTGAGTCTGGTGCTGCATGTTGGCAGGGCTGATGGGTTGAGGTTTGGTTTGGTTGGCAGCATCAGCTTTCATACTGGGAGCAGGAGATGCCCTGTTCATCGTTGGCTTAATCCGTACTTTGCCCTGCTGAGAACAAAACACTGATTTCAATACTGCACATACACACAGGGTGCTTTCAATTAATCATGCTTCAGTGTTTACCACACATGTAACATAAAGTAATTAAAGAAAAATGACCAAAAATCTACTGACAATAAACCTTACAAAATTGGCTTTACAAATGCAAAATTGAAAATATGTTAATAAACATTCTAGTTTCACACAGTTAATGAATAAGAAGTAGAAAAGTACAATATTAAGTCTCATTATCCTCCCCAATAAGAATTCAAAAAATCAAAATTTGATTTGGCTCTGACATTCTTTACTACGCAACAGAGCCTATAAACACAGGCAAATAGCATTACTCAATCCTAATGTTATTAGCGTGCAAAATTAGTCTCTTTTGGCCATTAGAACATGAAAGAAAGAAATGACTGGCCACTCCGAAAACATACAGAAATGAAAATGAAATATGAAGTTAAAAAAATATTTGCATTAAAATATGAATTTTAATGAATGGCCTAAGAGCTAACATCATTAATTGAATAAGCTTTTATCCTTTGAACTCATTGCCGTCTGAGCAGGCCAAATGCTAAGTGACTCTTGGGCATTTCAATACAGTAAATCTCCATATAGCCTTAATAGAAGTTAAAATCTTCATCCATGATACATGAAATTAATACGGTATCACCATGCAACTTGCTACCAAACTAGGAACAACAACCACTAGTTTCCTAAGGATAACATGCAAAATAATTTTAAGGATGAAAATGAAAGAAAATTGACATACATTAGGGGGCCTTACAATGCCTTTCTGCATTTGGAGCTGCCCCATTCCAAGACCGCCCGGTCCACCGCTGGAGCCAGTTTGCGTGGACACGGAACTGGCTGGGCGCAGAATATTAGGCATTCGAGGGGGCAGCACAGTGTTTGCCACTGAAGTCTTTGGTTGTATGTTCGCCTGGATTGTCGTTCCCGTTCCAGCATTTGCTGTACCACCTCCATCCATTCCTCCCACACGACCTGCGTTCGTCCCAACGGACGCAACCTAGAATTATGAATAGGGTCAGTATACATAGACAAGGCAATAAATAATTTTCCACCTCAGATTGTAGATTGTAAAAAGGGATATCAACTCACTAACGCATACTTAATGATTATTCAAAATAATTCCGATACACTGAAATTATATATGTAGTATGCAATTCAATTTAATGTCAGTAGCAGTTGACTTTAATCCTCTAGTCTGATAAAACTTCTCTCCATTGAATTGCCCAATCATGCAACAAACAGGCATTTTAAAAAATGAACTCCTTCAGCTTTTTATTTATCTACAGGTACTTTCTGAAATACTGCAGAATATGGTCAGGGCTGTACCAACAATGCTTTTCAATGTATCAGGGATGTTTGCATGGACAAATTCAGAACAGAATATGATAATTCCCATATTAGCTGTTTCAGCAAAAGGTAGAAGGGAAAAGGGGCAGAAAAGCAGGCAGCATTCGTTTCTACGATGCTCTCACCTTCATAGCCAGCTGGTGGTGTTGATGATGGATTTGGTGGGTCAATTGTGGCTGCGCTTGCTGGGCCTGGTGTTGCTGATTGTTCCCATTGCCTTGATTTGTCCCTGAACTGGCATTGTTTGTGGTTTGCATTCCCGTTGGAGTTCCGGCAATGGTGGCTGAAGAGAAGAAGGAAGAAATAGTCAAAATGAAAACCACACACATTTACCAAAATGCTAACAAGCTATCCAAACAGGTACACTTGACCCAATAAAATTCTGTGAGTCTAACATGAAAACTTCTGCTGCCTCAGTTCTCTTCATTAATGCATACATTTCACATTTACAGCTATTTAAAAACTGGCAGGCTATTAATCAAAAATTATCAACTCAAAATGTGGTATATATCTCCAGATAAATGGAATACATATAAATATAGGACCACACAATTTGGAATCCTGGCATACAAGTTTGAGGAGCACATAATAGGGTGGTTTCCTATTAGTTTTTTATTGCCTAAATCGTAAGATTATTAATCCCGGAGTACGAATTTAATGCTTTTAGATTTTTAAATGATGATATCTATTTTTCGAGATAAAATGAAAAGTGAAAATTTTTAAGCCCGCGTAAAATGCGACGGCTAAGTATGAATGCTGGGAAAAGCCCGTGTGATGTATTTCTGGTTCCTGCTGCCGCCGTGTGAGGTAACCTTGGGGCGAGGATATGTGCGCCGCTGCGATCCAGGCTGCTAGCAGGTAGCTGAGTACCCTGCTAGCAGGTAGCGCTTGGCTTAAATAAGGATTAGTAATACCTTATAAAACGAAGGAAACTTTCTGGCCATGGGCAGTTTTAATAGGTGATTATTAAGACATGTTTCCCTGAGCTCTGTGCCTCATGCATGAATTAGTAATCTCAGACAATGTAAAACTCCTACCTACTCGTATAGAAACTAGGTCCCTATGATGTCACGTTGAGTGGCATCCAATGAGTCAATCTGGCCTTTTTCAAATGCAGTTAAAATTGACCATTACCATTCGTTTAAACTGGGATTTCTAAAACCAAATAATTTGTATATTATGAATACACTAACGGTGGGTAACATATCAAAATCAATACCTTTCATTTTCTTTGATGAAGGAAACTACCCTATTATTTGAATTGTAAATGGGATTCATCTTCAGCTATCCACTTCAATAAAATCAAAAATGAGTATTATGGAAAATAAATATTCCTTTTATGTTTAATTTTCTGGCAATATACTATGTTTAATGTAACCAAAAGATAGAACTAAGATAGAGCAAGAGACCAACCTTTTAGCAACTTTCAAGGAAAGAAAAAAAATTTTGCAATATTTTACCAAAGTTATGCACAGAAATAGGTAGTTTTACATATCAGTGGGTGATGAGCCAAATGGTACAAGTTATTATAAATGCACTACTAAATATCTAGTTGATCCGGTATGTTTACTTTATCTAATTTCTGTAGCTTACTCCATTTAGAAAAAAATCACTTGTATCCCTTGCCTTCTCAACCCCTAATATGTAGCTTGAAGTCAGAAAAATGGTTCAAAGTTTGAAGGAAAAAAGTAAGGTTTACATGTTGAAGTTGACTCCACTTTACAATTATCTTAAAGACTACTTTATAATTAGCTTGAAACTATAGTCAACATAGAAGAGCTTAGTTAAACATTTTTTCATGTAAAAAATTGGATAAAAGCAGCAGGAATCACTTTTAATGGCTGAGAAAGAATCAAAATCAAGGGATAAATGAAATGGGGGGTATGGTGGAGCAGTTGGTAGAATGTGGGGCAATGCTGATCAAAAGGGTCCCGGCTGAAGTCTTTTGGTCACCCCTAAGCAACAATACTCAAGTGCAAAACAGTGGTCCATGGAAAGGAGCTGCCCCCTGCCCACCCTGAATCTATGAAATTAACATGTCTGTGGCTTAGTCACGGGTGAGCTCGATCCTCAACAGGTTGAATGATGGAGTGAGTGACCTTAGAAGTGCCCTCTATAATTACTTTACAGAAACAGACGAGATATTGGAATCAAACTCACGATTATGAGTGGCCACCTGCTGGGGAGGTGGGCTTTGGATGAAGACTCCTCCCTGGGTTGGCGTTGGCCCCTGTCCTCCTTGTCCACTAGGATCATGCGGCTGAGCGCCACGGATAAAGATCGGATTATTGGTGGTCAGCAGAGCAGCTGGTGACTGCAAGCCTCCAGACGTGGCCCACGTGATGCCCGAGGGCAGTTGCCCAAACTGCCACGGAAACTGGAGGTATCAAATATAAAATTTGGGTCAATGCAACGACAAATAGCTTGGTCCTTCGGTCCAAATGTTCTCAGAACTATTTCACATGTTAGCATCAACTCTTTTCACAAACACGTGCATGTATCACCTGGGACATGCTACGTAAAAAATTTATACTTTCGGGAATACATTATTACTTTTAAATATATCAGTTGTTTGCTAACTTGGCCTCATCTTTTGTCTCAAGCCGTCTGATTTTAGTAAATAAAATAAAAATTACTAAAATGAAGTGTGCTTATGTATGGATGTGAGACTAGGACGATGGGGAAGAGAGACAGGGACAGGATTGGGGCATTTGAGATGTGGGTTTGGAGGAAGATGGAGGGAATACGGTGGATGGATGGAGTTAGGAATGAGCGAGTGTTATATAGGATAGATGAGAAAAGAACATTGATGGGAAAATTAAATCAAAGGAAGGGAAACTGGCTGGGACATATGATGAGAGGGAATGGAATTCTGAAAATAGCTTTGGAGGGATCGGTGGAAAGGGTAAGAAGAAGGAGAAGGCTGAAGTTCATTGATAACATAGAAACTGGAAGATATGGAGACTTGAAGGAGATGGCCGGAGACAGGAGAGAATGGAGACAGCAATGGCGAGGGGGACCTGCCGACGGGCAGAACACCACAAGATGATGATACTAAAATGTTAGATATGAAATGAATGGCTTTGAACATAAGAATGCACACATACAAATGAAGCTGAAGATAAAATTTAACTTCAGTTCAGATGAATTCAGTACTTACAAGAATATATATTAGTTTCCATTGAATTTTTAAATAGCCACTTTTAAAAAATCCAGCAACCATTCATATTCCCTTTCAAAATCTCAAAAAAGTATTAAAAACCCTCCACAAGCACTACGTAAGATAGAAACATTAGGATTCACCTCTTCAATATACGTTTCATGCAAAACCCTATCAAATATTTCATATCAGTTCCTAATTAAAGACAGATCTTAAATTCCTCAGGTCAGATCTGGAACATAGAGGCTGGTCTAAGACCGATTTAGAACAGAAGTTCTTCAACCAGAACAAATGAGCACAAAAAAAAACTGGTATTATGTCCCATACATTTTGTACTTTCCCAATTCCTATCTGTTCCCTACATACAGACTTCCAACTGTCTCCACAAAACAACATTCCATATTCTCCAATTTCAGATCCGAAATCTATGTTTGATAGGCAATCAAATCTGGGGATATTACTAACATGTCAAAGTACAAGACACTTTCCCAAAGCAGTGGCGTAACTATGGGGTATGAGGGGATAGATGCCCCCCCAAAGCCTCAGACAAATAAAAGAAATTGTTTATCCCTTTTGCTGCCACCAGGCTGATATATCGGCCCTCGCTGGTTGAGCAAAAACTGCCAGGGGCCAATTTATCGGCTCGAATTATTTCACTTTTTTTCGTGATTGTGGCCTTTTCAACAGCTGTAATTTATGTGAACCCCCATAATCTATCTATGGTTATAAGATATCTTAATATAATATATATCTTAAGAATTGGGAAAAAAATCTAGACGTTTTAAATAAAATTAAGTCGCTGAAAAATTTTAAAATCTGAAATGTTGCTAATTCCAGAAAATAGCCTTGGCAATCTTCGTACATCCCACCTGAAATGGGCTGGCACTAAAAGGGTTAAAACTATTGTCTAGTTTAGACGTATAATAACTGCATCTGCTTAAAGTTACATTTTAAGTGCCAAAATGATGTAATTTGTATTTCCAGGCATGTCGTTTTTAAAAACTTTCCTGGAACCCCTGTTGCCTTGGGGGGGGAGAGGGGGTCGCCACCTCAGGCCATCCCATCCCCCCATCCCCCCTTGCCTAGTTACGCTGCCCCCAAGTATTAACTGAATATCCCTAATTATAGTAGAAAATATTGAGGCAATTTACGTCCAGGGAATGAGACTGACTGAAAATTAAACACATCATGTACACGATGATTAGGTATGGGAAATAAAAAGACATAATCTCACCTGAATAGGGCTAATAAGTTGAGCTTGACTGCCTAACATGGCAGTCGTCGGGGCTTGCGTAGTGATGAGCTGGGGCTGTGATACAATGCACTGCTGTTGTTGCTGTTGCTGCTGCTGGTTGTTTGCGCCTTTGACGCCACCACCAGCGCCTCCCACACCACCACCAACACCACCTCCACCCATTCCATTGGATGATACCACATTTGACTTCCCACCCCCACCCATTATCTGAAACAGTTAAGAACACTCACGTCACGTTTTATTTTCCTACAATTGTTCACATCCTTTTACCCTTGATAAATGCATTTTTTTCAATTTACATTTTTTTGTAGTTCTTTAAACTATATATACTTCTACATCTCTTTTGCTCTAATTTGACTCAATTTTATTTCCAGAGTATCTTGACAATTTATTCCTCAGCATAAATTATTCAATGTATGATGAGGAATTAGATGGTAGACAGGACTTTCTAGTCCCAATCTAACCCAATAAAGACTTACTATTATTACTATTATTATGTCACATTCCTAATAATTCTGACTTATAGCTTGAAAATAAAGTTGATGTTTCTCTAAGTAGGACAGTCACAGATGGTACAAGGTAATTTTGTGCAATAAGCAAAATGAATCCACATTAAGAAAATCATTTTCAAAATTATCAATTCAATAGATCATATTAATTGATTAGAAATCTTCAAGGGAAATTTTATTCATAGATTAAATTGAACATACATCATGACGAGCAATTCTTTCACATAGGACCAATGGGATAGACCAATAAACATCATTTGAATATCTAAAGAGGCATATTACAAAAATAGGGTAATTATTTTCGCTAGCAGTTATTTAAAATCAAACATTTTTTTATGGAAACTAGCAATTATTTACAGCAGGAGACTGCTAAACAGCACAAACCTTTTGCATATCTCCTGGTTTCCCCCCTTGACCGTGAGCTGGAAGGATATTTGGCTGACTGCTGAGGAACTGGCTGATGACCAAAGTCTGATTGCTCGTGGTAGGAATTGTTGCATATCCCGGGAAGGATGCTGATATTCATGTGAAAAGATATTTCCTCACATGTTAAGTTTATAAATAATAACTAGCAATTTAAAGTTAAAGGAACAGTGTTAGTGACAGCAGTATCGAGATATAACATCATCCATTAACATTAAATGCAATTAAGAACACAGCATACCTGCTTGACCAGCTTGGAGCACTGACTTTCCTTGAGTTGTAATCATATGCTGAGCCAGCTGATTGGGTTGAAAAGGCTTGCCAGCAGCGATCACCTGTAGAAATCAATTAAAAATTGCAATATAAAATTTTATTTTGCCAGCAATAATACAAGTCATACACATAATCAAGAGTCAAGTATCATTCTTGAGAGATTTCAAGTCCAAAATGCCAAAAATAAATTAAATTTGATGACACACTCCCGAAGAACAAAAAAAGAAATGTAAAAATTGTAAACTGACCTGAATTGCAGGATTCATTCCAGCTGGATGAAGAGCAATGTTTCCCGGCATTAAAAGCTGTCCTTGTGTGTTGTAAATTTGCTGCAGGTATGTAGGATTTTGCAAAGGTTGCTGGATTACTTGTACCTAAAAGAAATTGAGTGTGTAATTAGGATGGTAATCTTGAAAATTCTACCAAATGCAGCACATTAACATGTTGCAGATAATTTCTTACAGAAACTAATGATTCTTCCACACAGGTGTCATTGAAAAAAGAAAAGGAATTTAACTCTTTCACTACATGCCTAGTGGATAAATTGCTATGGCAAAATTTGGGTCTCAAAATCATACAAGGATCTTTAGGTCTATCACGAGGACCTGGACCCAGACCAACTGGGTCACATCATATGAAGTGTAATCTCCACAAAGCTCATGAGGTTTTGCTTAGAGGATCTACAAGCATATTTTAAAGGCATTTAATGGGTAGTGAATAAATGTTGAAAATTTAAGAAATGGAGGAAAATAAATGTCATTACAAAATATTTTATGGAATTAAAGGATGGAATTATTATTCAAAACAATGAAAATGTCATGAAAAAATAGCATGCGTGTGAAGTAAATGGTCTAGGTAGATGAAATTACCTAACACCACCGGTGCTGACATGTTGAGGGCACATCAGTTAATGAATGTACATGATTTGAACAAGAAATACCATATGCAAAGCATAATGAACACAGACTCATATCATCACAACTCATAAATGAAATGAATGGTTAACCATTTCGCACTGAATGCAGGGTAGAGTCGACAGGCATTTTCATATGCTCAAGACCTAAGGTTGGGAAAGAGTGTGGATTTTTCAATGCAAACGACTGGATGTCAGCTGCAGCCGACGCGAGGGAAGGGAAGTGACGCTGAGGTAGCAATCATTGGATGAATTCAGGTCCAGCCTGAGACCCAGCTTAGTGAGACCTTAGGGCAACTCCTCGGCAATTAAGCCCGACCCTCCCACCCATTTATGACCATCCTCACCCCAGGTATCCGTTGCGAATAGGTCATACTGCCATTGGTTTTTGCAATGATATATTTTGTTGCATAATACAATTTTTTCATACTTGGAAATAAAATCTTCATTTTTTCTGTCCGTAAGCAATTTTTAAACGAATTTTTGGAGTTAATAAAATAGAGTACTTGTTGATTTATAGCCTTAGTACCTTTTGTTCACTAACTTCGTTGTTATCAACACTAGATATCCGTTTAGAATTCCAAGTAAATACATACGCCTGATGACAGGTGCAAGAGATGAGGATTAACTTCCCAGCCTTTAACCATTAAAAGCCCTTCATAAAATATGCCTCAATTATGGGCTTGATTCAAAGAGCATCATAGCACAATTTACGGTTGATGTTTTTTTAGATCAAGGTCACCAATGTACAACAGAGAATGATTTTGTACAATGCTGAAGTGGCAGAGAGCTCATCAGAGAGGTGCCTACATTTCAGTAGCAGAACTAGTTTTATTTTCTATTAAACTTTTCGGAAAGCACTGGTAATTCCTTCCTCTGTGATATTACCTACACCACCAATTGCAAAACAAAAATTTATCATCAGATAGTACTCTTGAACGCACTGTAAAGGTGAAAACTTCTATGAGGCTGGGATGCTCTAGCCCGCAGGCTGAATAAAGGAAATAGATGCCATTACGTAAATTGAAAGATTTTACTGACCCTTCCATGTCCCCATTCGCTCACTTGATGCATCGCCGAATGCGGATGAGTGAGCGTTTGTGGTGTGGGGGCTTGCGGTGGTGCCATCTGCTGTTGCTGCTGCTGCATCTGCGTCTGCTGAATTGCAGCCGCTGACATGGTGGCCATGTTGGCATTCTGACCCGTGGCGACATTCTGCTGCTGTTGCTGAACGCCACCAGCATTTCCTCCTCCCTGACCACCGCCAGCATTACCGCCACCCCCTCCCCCCCCTCCTTGCTGTTGTTGCTGCATCTGTGGCGTCACATGAGAATAAAGTGCACCGAGATTAGAAGATATGCCAATTCCATCCAGAATTATAGAATTCGTGGCTTCAAATCATTCAGGCAATACAATAAGCAGCGATGCCTTTAATGTCCCTGGGGAGGATTTTATTTTTGAAATTTTTAATAGGTACTATTAAATTTCACAAAATTTTTACATTAAATATTACTTTTTGAATATTTTATTTGTACAAATTTAAAAAAAATGGTAAGTCAACCTTTCCCATAAAAAAGAATAATTGCCAGCCTCGGTGGCGGCAGGGTAACATTCTCACCTGCCAAACAAGAGGTCGCAGGTTGAGTCCCACCCGGGGTAATTTCCCCCCTCCAGTGCATGGTTGTTTGTGTATGTTTACTTGTTATGTTACATTTGTTGAATACCCCGGTATAAAGTGGCCAATAAGAGCTGTATCCGGTGGTTTGAGAATAAAATAATGGCACGTGTAGAAAGAGGGCAGCCAATATTCCTCTAAACTAATGAACCGAGGAATACCCAATGAACTAATGAGGATTGCTTAACAAAATACAATAACCAAATGTATCTCTATGGTTGTAGCAGGCATTACATAAGGCTCTAATAAATTGATGACGTGGAGATCTCCAGAGACGGGAGAGTTATTCGCATTCCCCTCGGGTCATGCACCCACCTGGACTTGGGTGGCCTGCACCTGCTGCTGTTGTGGTGATGGCGGCGGCGCAGGTGCAATCGACGTGGGAGTGGTGCCCTGGTTACCTGCACCACCACCGCCTCCAGTTAGAGTTCCCTGATGACACATCATTCACGGGAAGTTGCCCTGAGGGCAAAAAAGGGATGATATGGGGTAAAGTTCCGTTCTCGAACAAAATCACAATTGCAATATACAATTGCTACAATCTGAATACTTTTCACAACTCTCCTGAAATATGCAGGGTTTATCAAGTACAGATACCCCTTACTTAAGACATAAAGACATCTGACATTCATTTAATGTTGATAAAAAGTATCATGGGAGGCTAGTTTCACATTAAGTGAGATGTTTATCAGGCAACATAATTTAAACATTGTGAGCCATAGGCTGACCTTTCTCAGGGCTGTGATACATCCATGGGCATCAATATACTTGACATGGCAGAGTGATCAAAAATCTAAGTCAATGTAATCTTTTGTAGAGCCAATTACTTCATGATTATACTACGCTAGTTGCATTTTTTACTTTTCCCATGATTATAAATAGGTGACAAGAGAGTTATGGCAAAACTTGGAAGAGGTTAAGCAGAAAGATTGCTTAACAAGATCAAATATCGCAAGCAATCTTGAGACCAAGTACTCTTACTCGTACTATCATCACACCTTGCCTCCAAGAATCCTAGTCAAGATGAACATAAAAACATTCCTAGAGAAACGCACCATTTTTTAATTAGTTCGGGGGAAAATATCTACTCCGTTATTTAATAGTTTTTCCATGGTAAATTAGTCATTAGATGATAAACTTATTTTTAAAACCATTTTCTTTAAGAATTTTGACGTGACTATTTAGTTATAATTTTTCAAGTTTACTAAATTTCTTGCTCATCGAGGGCTATCAACTTAATATTTTTTTACGAGTGCACAAAGAATCGTCTTCTAAAATGTGGCTTCATTTAGTCATTGCGTACTAATGAGCAGCTCGATTCCCCGCCACGAGACCTATCGGTTTTCAACTGTGTGTAATGTACAGTTTGTCAAACAGCGCTGGTCATTCAGAAACGGATCACTGCTATGTAGACATCAATGGATCTTACCTTCCAACACTAGAAGAAGGCTTCAAAAAGTTAGTCTCATAGGTCTATACGGATTCGTTAGGCATGACGGGTGTAACTGGGTGATCATACAGCTTCAAGATCAACGTTTCAGACAATGTAGGAGTGAAAAAAATTATCTTCTTCATTTCATCAAATTTTCCGAGACTACTGTAGATGGATAATAAAAGAATTCTTAAGGTGTATGCCCACTGAGATATCTTGACCACTTTAGAGGAAACCCTGGATTCTGTGGATGACGCCACGGATGTTGTCAAAATACCGCCAGACGTTAAGAACTTGACTGATGAAGAAGACATCGATGATAACATTTGAACTGCAAAGCCGATTAACAATGACATCGCGGTAACATTGGAAACGCATCGAGGCGATGGCATAGTGGAGCACCGGCTGAGTGCGCAAGAAGAAGAAGGAATTAGGAAAACCAAAAAAGATATTCAGTCGTCTAATAAAAGGGACTAATTTTCCAAATTTGAAAAAGGATATTGATGCTAAGTTTTGGTGTCGTCCAATATCTAAAGAGAAGGAATATGAAGAAAAAATAAGACGTGAATTTGGAAGTATGTCACCATCTGACATTTTCCTCCTGTTTCTAGATGATGAGGTTTGGAGGAAATGGTATATTTTTCAAAAAAGGTATGTTACTGATAGCAATAGGCATCAGTTACAATTGGTATTGCAGGCTTGAAAAGTTTCTTGAGATTTTGATTCTCTGTGGGTATCATATGCTCCCGCAGCAGGACTTGTACTTGTCTAAAGATATTATAAAGAAAAATGGGTTGAATTAGTTCGTCAAACTATGAGTAGAAAGAGATAAAGGAAAATATCCACCTTTTTTCCTCGACAAAGAGGACAAATTTGAAAAGTGGAGACCAATATTTACTATGCTGAATGCTAATTTTTTGCAGTTTGGAATTTTTTCTCATAACCTTTTTAAGGTTGGGCAAATGATTCCGTGTTTTGGACGCCACTCAGCGAAAATGATGATAAAAAATAAATCGGTTTGATTAGTGTTCAAATTATGGTGCCTTCGCTCTTCAGATGGTTACCTCATCCAATTTGTTTTCGTATGGAGGGGCTAAATCAATCAAACCCTAATGGAGTGAAGGTAGGATTGGGAGCTATCGTTGTTTCACATCTCATGAAAATAATTCCCGATATTACTCAGCATCGGTTATTTTTTGACAACTTCTCTTATACATGTTCCTTGTTCCAAACACTGAAGGAAAGGCGATCCTTTGCAACTTGAACCACTCGGAAAAACTGAACTGGAAAGTTCCCGCTTGAAGACACTAAAGCTTTTGGAAAAAACTTAGAGGTCCAATTGATTATGCTTTTGACGAGTAATATGAATTGTTCGTGGTCAAATGTAATGAATCCTCTGTTGTAAATGTGGCCAGCACACCATTGAAAGAAATTTTACCAATTTTGCCAATTTACCATTTGAAAGAAAAGACATAACTTTTCCCAACTTCTCGTCATTGGGGATTGCAATAATCCCATAGGTGGAGTACATATCACGATAATACAAACGCGAATTATAGAATCAAAATCAGAGGGAAAAAGTGGACATTGTTTACCAATTTACTGGAAAGTGTGTTATCTAATTCAAGGAAAATCTATAGGAGGGCTAGTTGGCTCAAAATGTCTCCAATTGATTTCTCAAAGATGATATATCGTGCATCAATCAAAGGTGACCGATTCAGTTATGGCAATCACTAAGAAATACATGCAGAAGGAGCATCAAATCCGAAAAAAAACAAATCATATCGTAATTCTTTACTAGCAGACACTAAAGAAGATAATGCAGGTCATATTAACGAGAAAAAGGTATCAAGGAAAGGTATAGGTAATGTATAGGCACAATATGTATTTTTGGGTAAAATGTAATATACCTTTACATCCAAATAATTTTCATAATTTTCATTAATAAAAGGGTTTTGTTATAGTATGAACGGTTACTTAATGATTTTAAATACTAATTTATGCGTTTCCATGTGTTTATAAATTAAGAAAAAAGGAAAAGAAAAAGATTTTAGTTTTTCACGGTATGTTATAACTGAAGTACCCACATTCCGCCAAAGGTGCGATAACGCACCATTATTTTTCTGGCATAAATAACTTTTTTAGAGCCTCAAATTTTTCAAAATTTCTTTTTTAGTGTCTATTAAGACTAAATATGATGATAAATTAAAAAATTTCTACCGAATATTAGCCTTGGCCGTTAATGGGTTAGCCTGGGTAAGATAGTGTATAAAAAGTTTTCAAAGAAGACCCTTTACAAATTGTACATGTATCTCAAGTATGAATATATTACCTACCTCAGTATTTTCTAGAAAGTTAAATTATTATATTTGCAATACAGGTACATACTGACAATGGCATACGCAATACACCCTAAAAATTTCAAGATGATCATGCAAGTAGTAAGCGTGAAGTACTTATCTAATGTAATCCACTATATTTGGTTGGTAAAACGGAGGGAATTACAATTTTATACTTAAGTGAATGGGGCACAGTGACCAATGAACCATTTATCTTTCTGTCAATATGAATAAAAATTATAATGCACATCAAGAAGATGCTAGAAATAAAGGTTGAATCTCTGAAATGAAACATCTAGTTCGATTCCAAGGACAGTACAAAACTACACATGATCACAAACTTAGTCCTAGGAAACAGCGAATATGGACATGCAATGAACCGCTCCAGAACAGACTTCGATAATTAGATATGGATTTAAATCATTTCATTTTTCACTTTACTACCATCGCAAGGGATCTTCATCAACATAATATCACACGAGCCATCCCTGGGGTGTTTGGCAGGGGGTGATCAAACACCACCATCATCCTGATGCCGCCTCCCACATTAGGAGGGCGTATAGTACCTATATCCCCCAATATAATGGTAAAGAAACATAGGCGGGTGGCTGCACAGGGTGAAAGTGGACAAGATTTTTAATATGGTTATCATTATGTTAGCTTTGTTTTGTACATTACAGAACCTAAATCTTTTAATTTCATATTAATATAAAGAGAATATCTCGTCCCATAATTGTTGTATGCTGTATTTAATCTCAAATATGAGGAGACCGTTTGCCAGTCAGACCCTTGTCCCTTCCCCCCCAAAAAAAAGTCCCGAATCCGCCCATGTATAGAAATATAGCGACCTTGATCAGACTGTCGGATTTCTCCATTACAATCTTGATCCTATGAAGCCGAAAATCGCTCTAGCGTAAGTTTACCCAAGGGGTAACACCTGGTAATGATGCGTGGGTCGTTGGGAAGTAAACGAGGGTTAGATGAGGGTGAAAACTGGTGAAAACTTTTGGAAAGTGGGAGAGGGAGGGGGTGCAAGGGAGGAGAAGGACACGTGGGACTGAAGAAGGATGGTGGGGCGCGGAGGAGGTAAAGAAATATTGTGCGAAGGAAAAGTTGACCCACAGCGCGCGAGGCGGAAGGTGGAAAATGTGCCAGCGCAGAGACGAGTTGTGGGACGCCACGTGCCGCCCGCGAGGCCAGCGACGCTACTTCTCGACGACGGAATAAATAATAGCAATTTACGGTTACTTAAAAGACAAGGAAATTCAAATGGGAGAAAGTCTCAGGATTGCCGAAAACCCGGTGGGGGCGGGATTACATCTCGTTACACGCGAGATACTTCATCTTCCATTGGATACTTACTGCCCTAAACTCGCTATAATAGTAAAAAAATAAAACTGTTACCGCGAGAGTAATGAAGTAAAAAGTTGATTAGAAATGAGAACGAAATAGCAGTGATTGTAGCAGCGTGCATAAATGATAACTTAGGGGGAGGGGGGATCAATGTGAGGTTAAGTAATTTAAACATGGACAACCCGTGATACTGGTTGTAAATTTTTAATAAATGTTAAATATAAAATAGGAAAGAAAAACAGTTGTATTAGACGAATGGGAACGTAACATCAGGCGGCTGTAGACAGCTATATGGAAAAAACATTTCCTCGTTTCGGAGGGGGTCACAGGCCCCTGGTGCACCTCCTACTACACTCCCACGTAGATCGTATATCCTTGCTATATTCCATACATTCCAAGGACCCCATTCTGTACAACCGACACGAGAACAAACACAACATATCTAACTCGGTAGGTTCCCCTCCACTCCTCACCAAATCATTATATTTTCACATCAACGCCATTGGCAGGGATGTCTCCTCCTAAATTACGAAAGATGGCGAATTACCCCAACATAATGATAAGGAAAGTATAATTTAACGCAATTTTCATATTTATTCCAAATTTCCCACATTTTTTAAATCATCCTCTTAGCGAAACTTGCGCATCTCATATCTATATAGTGGAAAATCCCCCTTATCTCTCCATACAAAAATCCGCAAGGGCCCACATTGAATCCTCTCCTCCTGAAAGTTGGAAAATATAACAACGTAAGTAATTTAACGGCACGGGGGCGTATACAAAATTGATGTCATATTGGGGTGGATAATTTTCAGAGGGATGATCATTGGAGGGAGAAAACGCAACACTGCATGTCGAGAACAATTCAGAGAGAGGCATTGTTCCCATGCTACTCGTTAAAGCATTACTATACTTCCTAAGTTACAGAAATATTTTTTTCAGCGCAACAGCCCATTGGGCGTAAAGCACACGAGGTACTCAAAAGTGCTACGGTGACTCCTCGGAGGAATACATACTAGATCGATTATATGGGCCACTGCTAATGTAATCAAGATTAAAATGGCAAAATTCTGGATCTCGCGATGGATCTGAATGCTGTCATTGACTGAATACCACGTTTGTTTTCTACGGTGTATTTTATTGGAATGTTTATTCCATTAAATTTAATACACGAAGGAGAAGCATCAGGGTTTTAATTAAACTCAATCCTTGTGATCTCCATGAAAAGGGAATGAAGGACATTCGTGAATTACCACACAACTTACATGTTGACCGACCCCGGTCTCGAACCTTAATTATGACACCAAGTGTCAGTGGCGTTGCCAGGAATTTCGTTCGGGGGGGGGGGGGGGGGGGGGGGAGGGGGGTCCAAAACCAAGGGGAACATTTTTTGAAAAACTGGGCACTAAGTAATGGCTTTTAAACTAATTTGAACACTTTTAATAATAAAAAAAACTTCATTTGTTCAAGAAAAATGTTGTAAATTCCTGATTTTTCAATTTTTTTCTTTTATGAAGGACAATTATTGTGTTTTTATATTTCGGGGAGGGGGGTCCAGACCCCCCGGACCCCCCTGGCTACGCCACTGCCAAGTGTCGAAACCGGGACTGTCAACATTGAAATTGTGCGCAAATTTACTACTCTCTTTCATTCCCCATTGGGATTCTACCAACCTCAGATTTAACACTAATATGTATGTCATTAGGAAACTTTCCTCGGGAAAATACTTTTCAGACGGTTATAATGCCCTATAAGATATGATTATAACTCTTTTCCAGTAAATACAACAATGCAGCAGAAGGAATGAGATACAACTTGTTTACGAGCACAATTTAGGAAGAAATTTCACGGAGGAAACCGCTATATTTTAAGCTGGTTATCATCTGGACCACTAAACCTGATTTCCAGGAACGTTGACGGACCGAATTTTTTTCTTAAAACGCGATCCCCTTCAGCATATCACCACGAAGAAGTCTTCTCACTGAGCGTTTGGCCCCGACAGCGTTAGGTCGCCTAAATTACGCGAGTTCGACCCCCGAACGAACTGGCGCCGACTCATCGCTCGTCTACGAGAGGGTTAGCATTCCGTTCTATCCACTAGCTATAACGGGCATCAATCATGCGCTTTCGGAGAAGAAAAGGAAATGGTAAGGGGTGATGGGAAGCGAAAACTTCGCAGTCGGCATTTTCTTGGGGGCTTGGGCAGAGGAGATAGTCGGGTGGGGGTTGGTCGGTATGACAGGAAGGTGGGGCGGGGGGGCGAGAGAGGCGAGCGGTGCGGTGGTGTTGGTTGCGACGTTGCCACATTTCACCCCCAACATCCAGTGACATGCATAGCGTCCTCATGGATCCTAGGGCTAAACGTGGGCCCTTGCGAAATAAGGAAGCATTCCTCGAACAGGTCGCTCGTTTCGAAAAATTACTCGGTGGCCCACGTGAAGTTCGACGCAAATATATTTGATTCATACCGACATCCTTGAGCGTGATGCCCAAAACCTTATTGAGAATACACGAAAGAGCTTGGTGCCCATGGTAATGAATCTGAAAGTAAACAGGCGAGCAAACGAAGAGATTTCATCGCCGTCGTCAAAGGAGGCCCTTACTTTTGGACAGCTGGTTCGAGAAAAAGGTAGCGTTTGATTTATATAAATTTTTCCCGTAATTTCGATATAAAAATTTGTCCACAAACCCCACCATCACACCTTGCATAATGTTGTATTAAAATAAAACGGCAGACGCCACAATTTCGTGTTAGCCCAACTATTTTCTACATTTTGCGTGGATTTTCCACAGGAATTACTATGCGTTGGCAAGTTTTGCCTCTGATAGAATGAGCACGTACTTTTTGTTATTATTATGCGTAATATGTTTACGACCGTGTGGTGCGCATGTGGGGATCCTCTTGCATGTTGCATGCTGGTGATTGGTCACCCCCTGCCGTACACCCGTGAGGCGGCTCGCACACTATTGTGTATATGTAGAATGATTCTTTAGGTTTTATTTTACCCCAACTATTATAATTTACTATTATGTTATTATTCCATTTTTAATGCCACTTCCATCATTTCTATTCCATTGTGCTATGACGATAACATTTTGATTACTTTGAGACTGAAAAAAGGATTAAATCGCAAAATTATGAATCCTTGAAATGCTTTTAAATCAATGAGGCCCAATTATCGTCATGACCTCCTGATGGCGTTACTTGTGAATTGCGAACAGCGATGGTGAACTAACCCACTTGAAGGTCCAAGATGGCAAA
This sequence comes from Ischnura elegans, assembly GCF_921293095.1. Taxonomy (NCBI): domain Eukaryota; kingdom Metazoa; phylum Arthropoda; class Insecta; order Odonata; family Coenagrionidae; genus Ischnura; species Ischnura elegans. The sequence goes on along the minus strand of NC_060253.1, from coordinate 108,925,504 downwards.
ATCTAAAGAAATTTAAACGTTTACATAGAGTTAATTCCCTGATTGTTACTGTTAGGCGGATAGTTAGTCTTGAATGCACTTTATCGAGATTGGACGGATGGGTAGCAGAGGAGAGACAAACTCGGGTGCACTCGTGTTGGGGGATTTCCTTCAAAACAGCAATGAGACTAAGGTGGACGTGAGGTCGAAATGGCACGCGAAACATTTTCACCACCACGAATATCTGTTGGACGCCGACTATAAATCTCACAGCGATAACATGTACACCTACTATCGAACAAGGAAATTTTGAAGGGCACCTGAATAAACAAACGAGAGGCACTTCTTTTCAGAGACGTGTGTATGAATCATGTATACAATATAAAATGGATTTCTGAAGTAAGCACGGTTAAAACTTGCCATTTTCAAATAAAAAATGTTCACGACCAAAACATCCGCCCACGGAAGTACTAATACCGATGATAGAAAAATGTACTGTCATCATATGTTCTAAAAATATTTTATGGAATAATCGGCAATGTGCCTAATGGATAGATAGATATTATGTACAATTGTCATTGGGGCGACTAGGTCCGTAAACCTTAAGCGTGCCTCATGAATTTCAAAAGATCCTTTTTTCAATGGACCAAAATTTTATAATAAACTACCTAAAAAAATTAAAGAGGCAACATTTTGTCCAAATTGTCTTAGATTGGCTAAACGATGGGCAATGTCTAGTGTAAGCATTGAAAATGTGCTTAGTTAATGCTTGTACACGAGTTAGGATGGGAATCTTTACAGGAGCGTAGATCGAAGTATAGGTTTAACTTACTTAGGAAATTCGAAGAAGATATTTTTTCAGACGACGTGAATCATATCCTTCGTTTACCATCGAACTATGGTAGACGTGATCATGAGAATAAAATAAAAGAAATAGACGGCAAAACAGAGAGATTTGAAATGCCATTCTTCCCTCGTACTATTAAGGATAGCAAAGTTGTCTCAATTCATAGAATTAATGGCGTCGCTCGCTTGGATGACTAATTGCATGTTTTTTCCTTAGTTCTAACCTTGCATGTATTTACTCTAGGAATTACTAACCATTAGCAAGTTTTTTATGAATAAGCATGTATATTTTGCTAGTATGCGTAATATTTCCATGACCGTGCGGTGTGCATGTGGCAGTCCTCTTGCATGCTGCATGTTGGTGATTGGTCGCCCCCTGCCAAACACCCTAGAGGTGGCTCGCAGGGTATTATGTAAATGTAGATGTACCATTTTCCTTTTTAGGCCAGTCTTTTTGTACGTAAAAAAGTTTGTTTACTTTTTGTTTCAATATTGTTATTAATACAACGAAATATTCTTACATCAATTGATAAATGCAAGAAAAAACCAGCAGGTACAGGCCTTTTGCTTTGAGGGGCACGTAACTTCCAAATATGCATATAAATATTGTATTTATCCATTTATTTTTTTAAAGAATAAACTATTTTAAATTACTAAGATAAACCCACAGACCCATAAAAAGTAACGAGAGTTCGCCTAACGACCCGAATTACAGAAAACGCAGAAGCGTACTTCTCAATCCTGAAAATCGCAATGAGAGGGGAAATTTCGAAATTTTTACAATGACGTTTTCGGCGGACAATAAGAAACTATAACCGTGCAGAGGTGACTGTTGCCGAAAATTAAAAATAAAACGACCTATGAAATTCCGACTCGTTATGTCCTACCATTCGTGTATTTCGCACAACTATTTCATTCGATATAACAAACGTTAAAATAACTCCCGCACGAGAAATTACTTCCGTGGCCTCTGGAAAGTATGAATAAGCGAATAAAAACAGGCAAAAGTACTCGTCAACACGAAGGGCTTGGATAATCACTTCTACCAAGAACATCTATAACGAACATCCTTGAGGTCAAGCAGATACAGTCGCAAAGAATAAATTTCCCATGCAATGAAAATATGAACCGGTTATCACTCGCGTCGAGATCTAAAAGCAATTATGATAGCGGGTAATCAGCCGTCAATCCCTTCAATAAGGGCGAAAGGATAACATGTTTCTCTCGTCACTAATGTAAGAGCACCCCTTCGATTAATCGAAAGATCGAACTTTGAACAAACATTTTGCATCCATTAACGCCCGAGTTCACTCCGATAGACGTTGTGCTGATTTTGAATCAAACATCGCGATGAAACATACAAACCCCCTCCCCTCCCCAACGAGTGGACAAGCCATCAGCAATCGACGTATTCCCTGATATGTTTCTACGCCAGCACTGATGTTTACGAAACACACTCATTCAATCATAATCCTATTGCAACCCTTAGATTGGTCAACTGCGGCCCTCACATTCCCCCAGCAAATCTCTCCAGTTGTGCCTCGTTCACATTACGATTATTCGAGCGATTTTCCAAACGATAGTTGGCCGAACTAGCCGTGTGAATGCATGTCCTGACAATATTTGACGTAGTTCCGAACGTTGCCACTTTACGATAGTTAGGCGCTGGGAGACCGGAAAAGGAAGCGACAAGAGAAAGACGAAAAGCTCGTGAAGCACAATTTTTTTCATGGATTTGTCCTGAGAAGGAAGAATATGGGCGGAAGAAAAATTATTCGGTAAATACACGTAGAACACAGTAATATCTTGTCCCTGGATACCCCAACAGCTTTGCTAACCGTCAATTTCCCGTTCACTTTAGATGTCAGCACTAGAGAGCAGCACAGGTTTTAACCATCGCTGTGTGAATGCACGATAGTTCCGACAATCGCTGGAACAATCGTAATGCGAATGAGGTATTAGCTGAAGTCTTTCTTATATGTTTCCTAGATGCGATGAAATATGTGCGTTATCACAGCACCTCGCTGCCCCCCGCTGGATACGCCCATGTTTCCAGCAGTGATGAGAATAAGCAGCGAATGCGATCACTATAATTCCTCGCTATGCACTCCGCGTTTTTCTCTCATCAAAACGTGTTATACTTTCGGCTAGAAGTAAAAGTGTCTCCTGCTGTTCCTCATCGATGTTCCAGCTGGCCAGCCTCGGTGGCGCCGGGGTAAAGTCCCCGACTGCTAACCTACAGGTCGCGGGTTTGAATCCCGCCTGGGTGGCTTGACCACCATCCATGTTTGTGAATGTCAATCAAGTAAATTGTAAGAGAGGGCAATGTTGTCCTAAATCGCTTGAATAATAAAGACGAAATTAGTATCATTGTCATTGTGTTGAGATCAGGGGGGGCAACCCCTAGAAGCGAAAATAAATTTAGTTCAAAACAAAAGTTATGAACAAATTTTCCTTTTGAAGGAAAATTATATTAGCATAAGACATGGAACTACAGTAAAAATCATTATTTTTTTCAAGCAAATAATTATAAAACTAATAAATTGCAGTCATAATTTCCTTAAATTTTGCTTCCATTAACCTTTTCTGTGCACCTTGAGTTACAACTTGAACGACCACAGCTGTTTTGCCCCCCCCCCCCCCCCCCCCCCCCCTAGTTTTGATTCTGGGCGTGGGCGTACCCATTGGGGAGTAGCAGCCCCCCCTAGAGGCAAAAGTAAATTTCAAAAGTAAAGTTCAAGACGAAAGTTTTGAACAAATTTTATTAAAATCCAAGAAAAGTGATATTATTATAAAACATATAATAAAAATAGAAATATTTTTTACTAATAAAGCGCTGTTTTAATTTTCTTGAAAATTTTCCTTCCTTAACCTTCACTTTATCACAAATTGAACGACCACGGCACACCCCCCTACAGTTTTGATCCTGGGTACGCCCTTGTAACAGTATTCACCGCCGATTTTTTATCAACTCACAAATATATTCACGCTATTTAGAAGAGTACCACCAATTTACTTTCCCATTCATGTGGACGATAAAAGCCGTATAAATCATAGTAATAGAATAGCAATGGCACTGAAGTCAATAGAATTCAACTGCTCGACATTATTATAATATTAAGCCATGAGCAGAATACGAAAAGCAGTCCACACTCGCCCGAGTCACATTCATAGGACCGCGGATCGCGGTATGTTGAAGTATACAACCAACTGGTTTACAGATACCGCTTCCGGCTAGGCGGCATACAGTTATCCACACATAAGATTGTTTCAATGGGCACAGCTCAGCGATTACCAACTTCCTGCAATAAATTTCAACCCTATTCTTAGCGGTAGGATGTGAACATTTTCGGCTTACAATTGTTAGTCTAATTTTTTCGGGATTCCTACCTTCTGGGATAAAATGGGTGCGGCTAACGTTTGGAGCACAGTCTGGGCTACCAGGATTACTCCTTCGACGATAAAATAAACTGAGGACAACCACAGTCAAGGATCGATAATACTATACGTGACCCAAGGGAAAAAGGTTACATTAGGAAAACTCTTCTCAAGATTTGTCTCAGCAGAGGAACAACGGTAGTTCTTGAGACATGACGCAAATCTTCCTGAATCAGCAGAATAATTTAAAACGGCAAATGTAATCATCGACCCTGGATTATATTCAATAACTGCCGGCCTCGCAGGCGACAGGGTCCTCTCCTGCCAAACCGATGGTCGCGGGTTCCAGTCCATCCTGGGTAGGTTGCCACAATCAAGAGCATGTATTGATTTATTTAAGTAATTGCTCACATGCCAACAGAACTTCTGCCATTTACAGTGACGCTGTAACAAACGCGACACATAAACAATCCAAACAAAGAGAAGAGACTAAAAATAGTGAAGAACACAAATAAAAGATACGTGGGTATGGAGATAGAGAAGGAGGTGTATTTATTCGACTTTGATCGACCTAGGATGCGGTTGTTGGATTCTCCTGCTTTTAAGGCCAGAAATGCGCTGTCTTCGGGGCGTTGAAGATTAGCAAAAATATGTGAAATAATGTATATAAAACATATTAATTACCTGTCGAAATAGGAGGGAAAACACTCATTGGACAGGGGAATGCACCAAAGTACGATATATGAGAGAGAAATGGAGATGGAAAGGGGATCGACGCATCGACGTTGCAATGCATTGTGGGCTTAGACCAACGCGCTTCCACACGTATGACGACACACCCTAAGTACGTTCGCAGCCTTTCCACCCACACCCCGTCGCCAGCCTTTCTCCGCCGCCTCCCAAAGCCGTTTATTTGTCCACCGAGTGCGAATGTTTGAGTGAGGGTGGAGGAGCAGGGGCCCACGCGAGGGAGTGGTGGCCGAGGGGTCAGAGGGAACAACGGCCCACCCGACGGACGGCCCCGAGGCGGGCCGCCGCATATCGCCAGCCCAAAAATAAATCCAGCAGTGAAAGGAAAGGCTCGAAAAGGCTAAAATCCCACGGGAGTGCAGCTGAAAGCACAGGAATTTGCGAGTCCTACAACGGGAGATGTTTAAGCCGCGGACGACAATGTGACTCACAGGGCGAGATGAGTCGCATAAATCGCTGATAACGTGAGAACATACTAAGGCTCTAATTAAAAAAAGGTTAACTGAGCAAGTGATTTCAGCAAGTGAATTATAAATCGAATCATAAGAAAACTGTCGATCAAGTAAAGAGAAGTTTTGTTCCGAACAAATATAACTTCTGTGATTGTACACCATATCTAATGATTTGATGTCACATTCATATTCATATAACTTAAGCTCAAAACTATTCCATCGAAAGCTCATGCGTACATAATAAACTTGAATTTAGCGGAGGATATGATACATCATGAATCATCATCATCATCACTGGTTAACAATCCTAGGATTGGATGGACGCAGCTCTCCACTCAGTTCTCCTATCAGCTAATCTTTTCACACCTACGTATTTCTTCTCTTTCACATCTCTCTTCACTTGTTCCATATATTTTGTTCGGGGTCTTTTTTTTCCATTCTTACCTTCCACTTGTCCTTCGACGATTGTCTTCATCAGGCCATCATGTCTCAAGATGTGGCCTATAAGGTTGTTACATCATGAATAATAAAAAAAACACTACATTAGCTGAACACTGGTAACATCCTTAACCGTAGAACATCTATCAAAAAGAGAGCAATATGCGAAGTAATGAATTTTGGATTCATGCACGGTCACACTCGATACAGTGGTACCAGCAATAATGGAAATACTGCGATAAATATAACAAAAGTATTCCTTCGTTCAATGGGATGGCATAAGTGGAATAATGAATTCGGCAAACGAGGGAGACTTGCGCAAATGCAGAATTCACGGTATGACGGCATCAGCTGTATGTCAAACTAATGAATGCCTGGAATGCCACAGCACCTCACGAATTCCCATCAGTAATGACACTAACGAGTGCAGAAATTGCTGATAAAGCTACTGAGTTTCGACAAACAAGAACTTCCACATATCAAATTCCTCCGTCCTCAACGCCTCTTCAAGATACTAAATGGGCAGGTCCGAATTTTCAGTTGTCAAAATTCACGATTTTTCCAAATATCTCATTCCAAAGTACAAGTCAACTGAAAGAAAAAAACCATCGTGGAAAAAGAAGATACTGCAGAGTAAGAAGAGACTGCAGACACTGAGTCGGCAATTTCTTCCATATAACACACGGATTATTTCTATTGTTACCAAAGCATGAATATTGAAGTTTCTATGTGGACAGAAGAGAAAAATTCGCGAGAAAAAAGTATCCACGGAAAGATATAAAAAATATGTCGTTGCCAATAACAATAAGGCAAATAACTAGCAATCACACCAGAGAATGAGAACATATAGCTCCTGTAGATATGGATTCATGATTTTCGAAATTACGTTTGAAGGCTGTTTCAGAAAGCAGAAATACCTCTGAATACATAGATTAGATTCATACAATACGGAGATTGGAATGCTTAGGGATGTAAAAATGTATACAACTTACATGTAAGCACCACTGCTTCGTTAACGGAACCAAGAACTTTAGGCATAGGTACCAGAAAAGAAACGAAACATTAATCCTAAAAGGAGGTACGCCGCAATAAAAAGATGAAAAATATAAAAGAAGTCCATGCGGTTCGAACTCATTGCACACACACACACACACCATCTTTCATTTGGCTAGGTGACAAAACAAGCGCGATGTTGACCAGGCCAAAACTCAAGGGGAGGTCATTCCCCATGCACGACATGGATATCGTGGGTTAGAATTCATAGAACTTCAGCAGATAGGAAAAGCATTTATCTGACAGACGTTATGTTCAAATTCCACTCGTGGAAAAGGCTAGTTGCGGACGGACAGGCAGTCAGCGCTCGCCAAGCTAATACTTCGTAGGCGACATTTCAAATTCGCCAGGAGTACGTAGATCCAAAACGACAGTTCATTTGGAAGTTCATTCTGCAATTTCATGGAAACCTCTTCATTCGGCCTTTCCTGATGACCAGCATGGAGGACACGCCATCGACTCGGGCTAACCTAATTACCTCCCTTTCGGTCCGAGACACTATGAACACCCGAAAAAGAGACACGGGATGAGGATTCTATTGATATTGAATTAAGTGGTGCCCCTATACTCGATAAAGGGTAACCCATTTTTTGCGAGTTTTTTTTCGGTATCATTCTAGTCTCCATAAATTTATTTCGGCAAAAATAAAATGCCGTGTCACTTAGTTTAAGGGTAAATGACAAAGACTTCATCAAATCTGTATGCATTTGCGACTGTTGGAATGACACTCATATACTTATGTATCCATAGTTTAAAATGGTGCGTAATAGATGTTGATCTTCCTTCTAGTGCGAAAAATCCACAAAGGAAAAAATCATTCGCTTTGACCGGGATGCGGGTGACTCCCGTAAAGTTATCACCGTGGCTAGTCCCGGTGTACTTCTATGCTGTATGTATCATCCTTCTATACTGTAAGTTGGCATGATGAGCTCTTACATTGGGTTCTAGAAGGCCTTCACAGCAAGCAATGTAAAATTGTAACACGGCAAAAATGGTATGAGTGATAAAAAATATTATTTTCTAGATTAATCATTGAATCAATAAGAGAAGGCAAATTGGACCAAAGCATTTTGAATACGTTCCATTGTTAACACGGCACTCATAGCCACCAATTGAGCAAGTGTACTTAGTATCTTGTTACTTACACTATGAGGTGAAGGGTATTGCTATATTTCCAATGAATTCCGTGAAATTATTGTGACGCCTTACATAATACATAAGTGTACTTATATTCCACCAATGGAATTTGGCTGATGGTACTCCGAGCTATTTTTCATTGCCAAGCTATTAAAATCACCAACACTACCACATGAAAAGCACGGGAGTAATACAAAAATGCAAACCTTAGATAGTAATTTTATATTACATTATTATTTTTTTAAATACCGTGCGAAAAAATAAAATATCACTTAAATCTAACGTTGATAATTAAAGAGGAAAGAAAAAAGCATCGCCAAGGGGTTGATATTGCATATGACAGGATTCTACCACTACATGTCACCGAAAGAACTCAACGGTTCTAAGATCACCGTAGTGCAGGACTCCTCTTAGATATCCCAGTTATCCCAGACTAGTGTTATCGCCAAACGTGACCAAATGCGCACAACCAAAAATGGATATTCCGTCACCACAATTATCACAGGAAGGTGAACTCTCCAGAAAATTACAGAAGCTTATCAACCACATCCCACCCTTTTGAAGCATTGGAATGCCTAACAAAGCAATAACTTGCGTATACAAACTCGAACAACACACAGATGTAAGCATCATGGAATGTTCGGTGTAAATGCGTGAGAAATTGTTATCCACTAGTGTGTGGAAACTTTGCAGTCCTCAAATACGCTAAAATTTTCTTGCACATTCCAAATTTGAAATAGCACACAATAATTACCTATGAGGATAAATGATACAGCAATCATTGGGTAAACACCTGCAAGGAGTAAACACGGCACATGACAGGACTCCACCACTCCAAAAATACATTCAAATTTATACTTGAGAATTTTTTTTCGACATACCGCACGACGAAGAATAAAATACACAAAAGCATATATGACCAATTGGTGAATGAAATGTAGTTTTTCACTTTCGACAAGAATTAACTGCGAGATCTTTTATGAATGTTGTTATGGTAGTTTTTCTAAGCACGCGAAAAATTCTGACTAATGCACGTTTTCCCGATTAAAATCAAATATAAAGTTCATTACAGTTTTAGAGTTACTACGGAGGTACCACTGTGGTGAGTCACCGGTCAACTACTTCAATAGTTGAACGAATTCTGTAAATTAAGCCAAATCACTTGAGTTCAAGTTGTCGGCTACATTAATTGGAAAATAAATCAACTTAAATGGGCAAGGATTGAACTATCCATTTCCTCTGTTCTCTCAATTCGCTTTCCAACCTCGAAAGATGCCGTATAGGATGGCAAATATTTTAAAATGGCATTTGGTAGAACATTATTGATCAAATCGCGCAGTCGGATACATCCTCATTCCCTAATCTCCTGATTAATATATCACTACTCTACCCTTTAGCCTTCAACCCTCAGCCCATATGCCTAACCCAAGATTATCCCTTGTAAAGCGCTCGCACGAAATTCGCGTACGTCTTCTCTCCGCAACTATTTGCCCGACAATATTGATCCCTTTCCTAAGCTTGCGATGTCTCATTTCCCAAGAAAAACTAAACTTGATCGAAATGTCTTACAAATCATCGGAGTTTTACCTTGGCGTACTCCACAGCTGTGCGCATTTAACTTGCGTATTTTGAAGTAATTTCTATGTATTTTTGTTATGTTTGCGTCTATGTTAATCATTTACTTTCCCTGTAAAACGGTAGCATTGCTGTATGCGAGTAAACCGATCTCTTTCTCGAAGACATTACTTATTTTTTAAGACTTCCAATCTTGTTCAAGAGTATTTCGTCCACCCACTCTTCCCTGGATCTCTAAAAGCCCTTCGAAACGTTCAATAGGCAGCATCGAAAATACGTATTCTCCTAAATCTTAATAATTTAATATTTTTCATCGTTTATATTTGTTGAGGTTAAACTAGCAGACGCTTTCTCTTCGCATCATGTACGGTAGGTTTATTCGTATCCTTTTGTTTCGAATTTCTCTTCATGCTTGTGAGACCGTTCTTCATTCTCAGTCTTCCGTTATCTGTCGATCTCACAAGCTTTGTGGAAATATTATTTTTTACTCACGGTCGCGAAATTCGCCACATGACTTTAATTCCGTAAAGTAATCTGCGTCGTACTTCCATTTAACCCGTAATAATATTTGATGAAGCTACAGATAATATATTTTACATTCAAAGTAGATGCCAAATCGGATGATTTAGAATAATCGATTAAATTAAGTAATTAAAGCACCAAAAGAGAAGTAATTTCCGTGATAGATAAGGTGGGCGTCGTAATTCGGCCCTTTCCTCAGTGAATTCTTCGCGGTGGCGGTCAACGACCCGGCGATGCAACGCGAAGGTCTCAAGCCACGGAGCAAGAGAACGAATTTAGGTGAAGCGAGCCACGACAGCGGAGGACGGACCAAGTGAACAGCGGGAGAAACTTCCGTGGGAACTTCTGGAAACAAAAAGAAAACAGCCGCGGCCGAGAACGATAACAACCTCCCGAGAGAGAGAGGGAGTTGCACTCACACGCACACACCCACAAGGGGGAAAAGAACTTGGAGGAGCCTAGTTACGGCCGGTCAGGGAAGCCAACAGCTGAGAAAGAGCGTAAGCAAAATAAGGAACGCATCCGGGATATTCTTCCGGTCTACGGCAGCAATGACCACCTCCGCATCTATTTAAAACAGTGCCTAATCTACATTGCAGCCGTGGTGTAAAGCAACCACTAGCCAAACCGAAGGTCGCGGGTTCGAGTCCCGTCTGGGCATGTTGCCCCAATCAAGGGCATGGGTCATGGGCGGGAGCCTGGCCCTCGCAACTTAAATGGTAATTTATCCGAAAAAAGTACGAAACCTTTTAGTTAAAGTGTAATGAAAAAATCTAAAGTTTAAATAAGTAATGACCATCATTTGCCATGGGAGACCAACGTTCTCACTCGAGGATTCCATTCCCTCCCGACTGATATCCGTTATCGGTATCAATTTAAAATTTAACTCACTTGGCATCCTGACATCCTCTTTCATACATTCAAAATAGAAGATTAATAAGTTCACTTTGAACTGGCAGTTTCACTTGAAGAGTTCCATTTTGTTTAAAATACATTTTTTAAATTGTGAAAGTTCGTCAATACAGCTCTCTTGAGCAGGGGCGCTGCCAGGAATTAAGGCAGGGGGGGGGGAGGTTTAGGTGCAACTAATACCGGTGTGTGTGGGGGTATGGTATACCCACCAGGATAAGCGGTAGGTGCGAGATAAATAAATTGCGGAATTTTAAAATAAATTGTTTAAAATGGTGAGTTTTACGGCTTTCTGAGGAGTATTTTATTTATCCCTACGCTATTATATTGGTAATATCAATCCAATTAAGTAAAACGGATTAAACTTAAAAATTTCTCCGAGTTCGGGGGGCGGTTTATCCCCCAAAACCCCCCCTCTCGCTGCGCCACTGCTCCTGAGATATTTTTTCCTCCCGGATCGCCACTCTTTCCGACTGACTTTCCACTGTGCGTCGCCACGACTATCGTCCTCTCGGCACATGACCAGATCGGCACCCCCCACCACAACCCACCGCGAAGCGATAGGGCCGATATCCCCAGTCACGTGGCTCGCGTTTTTCGGCGACCCTCTCTCTCCACCGTGTACAAGTCCTCGCCACTTCCCCGCTCGGCAGGGGGGAGGCCGCCGCCGACAAACACAGCCTTCGAAACCCGCCCAGGTCATAAATCGCGGGACCGACAGCTCCCGAGAAGAAGCGGGCAAATAGACGTTTTCTGCTCTGCGCATGAACGCAATCCCCTCCCCCCTCCGCCTCGTGGGCTCCCTATCGCAATGGGGAAAGAGGAATTTGGGTGACGACACAAGCGGGAGGGGGCAGAGAGGCCGAAGTGGCGTCGAGGAGACGGGGAGGGCTGGGTTCGCGGGTGGGGGACGCGTTCCTCCCCGCCAGATCCCATTGGTCCCCGACGCTGCGCGGAAGCACTTTCCGTATAGCCATAGGTTTCAAACATATTCATAGAGGCCGAACTCTGCACCCCAGGGGAAATTGACGGCCAGCATTACTTTCGAGTGCTTTTTTCTACCCAAACCCATCAAAATGCTATTCAGAATCTTTTTACTTGAAATGATAGCCCTTCTAACAATATTTTTAACATGCTAATGCAATAAAAATTGAATATCAAATTCTTCAAAAACAATTATTTTAAGAAAATGTAAAAAAAATCTTTATCTAAGGAAAAAGTAAAACCTGCACGAATCAGTTACAACGCTAACTTTTTAGTCTTTCTATTACCAATTAGTAGTTTTATTTGCATGGTAGCATGCATTTGGCCTTAGCAATCACCGTTTCTGGTCTGAACGCATCTCCCTGTCCATTGGCCTGTGTGCATCGAAAGATCGTTTCTGATTAAGGCTAGGATGAGTGCTGCTTGCTGGTGTGGAATCACCCCCGTGCCAAAAGTTCTGATGGTGTCTTGAATGGCACCTCGTGGAAGCAAATATCTCACGGCACTTTTCGGCAGCACAAGACTTCGGGGGTAGTAAACTTAAACCTTTTTTTCCACTAACCGCTTCGTCACCCACAATCTCTTCCATCAATTCGTAACCAAGTGAGCATTCGATAATTTTTTGGCGATGCAAATTCCAACAAGCATACACGATTTTTTCCTAAATCGACTGTCAGATCTGCTGTCTCTAGAAGATGATCTGAAAAAAACAGCCAAACTGTCTTCTGTTTTCAGTCAGATGAAACAACTTCACTGCATATTCGAATTAAAGGGGATTTGTTGGTATTATACAGCTATCATGTAAGTCAAAACTCGCAGAATATAATTACTAAACCATTGGAAAGCTTGTACTTCAGTCGCTAAGGACCATGGCAACAAAATCACTTGAATTGATAGGAAATCATGCCACTAACACTCTAATCTAAAAAAACAAACAATCCAAAGAAAGCTTTAACTCAGTGAAAACGCTAAATCTGACAGAAGATATTGATCAAATCGAAAAAAAAAACATTACATAGAAATACGGATGAGAAACTTCTGCCGGATATTAAAACTCCACTCTTTTACAAAATATGGAGCTAGCACAAGCCGCCCTATTGGTAGAGACCTCTGCTGGACGATTTCATCAACCCACCCTTTACCCGCAAGGATATACATAGGCACACCCCTTTCCACATCTCTACCACGTACCACATACCCCCGGGCGGAAAAAAAATCACTCGCCGGTTCGCGGTTCGATTTCTCGTTTTGTTGGTTTATTTTCTTCACTTCCCATTCGAATGAAATTAAAAGACCCGCACAAGCGAGGTGGTTTGGGGGAGAGAACACATATAAATCTTTCCCGGGAATCGGTAGGGGGTCACACCATTCGCGCCAGACGTACTTTATGGACATTTCTCTAATATTATTTTTTCCCTGCACGAGACCGGAAATACCTGTACGATTATTTGTCAGCAAAAGGAATCATGAGCGAGACGGGGAGTCCAACGGACAAAAATCATTTGTAACCGCGTCATTGGAAAAATTTACCTCATTTTTCATCACCAGCAGTCTAACGTGGTAATTCACAAGCCATTACCTAATTGCACCAGAGTCGTCCATGGTGACGGATAAAATGCAAAGCACAATAGTGCACTGCTTGGAATATTAAAACAACGCAAGAGTTTAAGAGCCTAAATATAACCATGTAACATTTTGGTACTATGAAACATCCAAAATAGGATACACGATCTCAAGTACCAGGACATGCGTCCTGCCGTTACAAGGTTGCCGATACCTTTTATACGCCTGTATCTACATCTACACAATACCCTACGAGCCACCTCTAGGGTGTTTGGCAGGGGGTGATCAATCACCAGCATCCAGCATGAAATTGGACTCCCACATAAACACCATACAGTCCAAAAATCGTCAGGCATGCTAACAAATTATACTACCCTGTGCTGTTAGGAGTAATATTAACATTAAGAAACATGCATTAAGTTTTACATCAGAAGGCTACACTAAAAGTCATCTACTCTATTTATGAGTTGTATCGCTGCTGTTATAATCTCTTATTGATCGTGGAAAAAAAAGACATTCTGAATCTGCGTATTCTACAGTCAATCTCTCTTATTTTATTTATATTATATTATCTTCCGTAGCATGTTGTCGTCCGTAAGATATGGCTAACTTCGTTAGAAAAGACACTGTTCTGCTTAAGACTCAATGAAAACTACGATGAGTAGGGAAAATTACTGTATACAATTTTATATGGCAAACCATCAATGCAGCCACTAGCACGTTATACCAAAAGGCATATGTCAGTCATACTCGTTACTCATTCCATAAAACAGGCAGAAAACGAGTCATAAGTCCCACAATCTTCCATTCAGGTTAAGGAAGTTGGGACTATCGATATCAGTGAATCGGATTCCATTTAAGTTTTAGCTTTCCGGTTTCCTCTTAATTAGAATATTTATAAACAAGCTCACTGTTTACAAACTACATGACGCTACACGTATCTCTCAATTCTAGCTAGCTGCCACCTCTCAAATTTGCAGATATCTCCCCCTCTGCAGACATCTACATCTACAAATTACCCTGCGAGCCACCTCTAGGGTGTTTGGCAGGGGGTGATCAATCACCAGCATGCAGCATGCATTTGGACTCCCACATGCACACCACACCGTCCAAGAAGACGTCCGATCTAACGTGCCATTAGGGAAAGTGTGTCCTCGTAATGGTGGAAATGAGGGGACAACACCATGTAAGAAAACTTCCCTTACAACCTGTTCTACCTTTTTCATCTTCATCGGCCGAAAACAGCGCCTTGACCGAGGGAATCTAACGAATAACAACAATAGAGATAGAGACAACCTACCCAGGCCCATGACTTTTGGTTGGGCATCCGAGGGCTTTACCCCATCGATAAGGAGTACGGCAACTCCAATTAAAAGCTCTTAGACCTTAAAATGCCCTAATAATGATTTAATATTCCCTATCCTCGTTTCCTCGACTATTCTTTAAATTTGCATTATTTGTCCCTTTAGTATTGGTCTTATCGAATATCAGGGACCTCACGGGGCATAACCAAAACCTAAGCATACCTCTTAACGCCTACTAATACCCCATTTCCATCGGGACCACCTTTTTCTCAACAACAACGCCAAATGAAGCAGTCAATATACTAATCCAAAGTTGAAACCTACATCTTTAGAGACTAAATGAAGATTAATTTTTTATACTAGGTGACAGTTTTAAAATATATACGCAGTAATTAACAAAATAAATGAAATTTCAAAAAGCTAAGGTGGTGAAACGCTACCATTCATTCCATGAAGCACTGATAATATCATAGAAAAATACGTAAATGTGAACAGAAATCCGAGAACAGGCCGATTTTTATGACCTTATGCTATTGAAAAGATGTCAAATGAAAAAGTTGTAAATAGGTGTTACATATTTTCATGCATAATGATTATTTACTCATTACAAAAAGGTAAGAAAAACAATGAATCAAAATAAATATGGGATAAAAAATGGATAACGATAAAACGGGGGAGAGGAAGCAGAAAACCAAATTAACCAACGGGAAGTTCTTTATCGACACTACACCAGAGAAGGTAACATGGAACCAGGTCGCAAAAGAACATTCGCAGCTCATTGACTTC
The DNA here is from genome assembly GCF_921293095.1 of Ischnura elegans. Taxonomy (NCBI): domain Eukaryota; kingdom Metazoa; phylum Arthropoda; class Insecta; order Odonata; family Coenagrionidae; genus Ischnura; species Ischnura elegans. The sequence continues at coordinate 108,909,828 of NC_060253.1, read as the reverse complement.
GGCGCAAACGATTAAAAAAAGTCACAGAGACTGACGTCAAGGCATAAAAATCACCGACATGCTCTGTTAATTAATGAAAGCTCCTCAATGTGGACGCTAGGAAAAGCCCCAGGTAATAGGAACCGAAGGAGAACCATCCCACTAACGTTCTCCGTCGTCTAAAAATAATTCACACGCCAACGGTTGAAGGTTTCACGTGAAAGTTCTCGCGCTTCGAAGAGGAAAGCATTGTGGGCAAGGAAAATGTAAACAATGGCATCGTCATAAAAACCAAGCGATGTATGGGGAAGCCTTAACACATAATTATCCTATCTTCAGTTTAAAATCTCCACATTTAAGTCAACAACACACATTTAAACACCAAGATATAGACGTTTCATGAGAAACGCCTTTGACGCACGACTAGGTACTCCTGACAGCTGAAATCAATAGACAACAGCGCAGAACGACCAGCTTCCGGTCAGTTGTTACGATAAGAAGTCCGGCTTTACAAAACATAGGCGCGTAATGGTGGGAGTAATGCAAAAAATATAGGCTTAAGTTATTTAACAGAGCCAGAGGAATGCTTTCACAAACAACGCGAAAAACATTTTCCCCGCTTACCTTTGTTCTATGGTATTTGGCATAAAGAGATGAAGGTAAACGATAAATATAGACCGCAAAACAGATTTAAAGGTCATTCTTTCCTCATACCATTGGGGATAGCAACGGATTCTTAATTAAGTAAAAACTAATGCCGTATTTCGTTGGGACGACTCATTAGATGCTTACATTTTTCCATTGTTATAGCTTAAGTTGGGCATACTACAAAAATTACAAACCGTTGTAATGTTTTCTTTCTATGTGAGTGTATTTTCGGTGCGGTCTCGGGTTGCTATGAGGGTGCTCAAACCACCTGCATGAATGTGCACGCACTGTTTTTTATACGGAGCGCGTTTTTTGTGAGCAAGTGGTGCTTGGCGATCCCCTTGTGTACCGTTCCTTATTGTTAGAGATAAGTCAACCCCTGCCGATCGCCTTGAGATGGCTCGGATGGTTTTTCGCATATCAGTACATAAAATAATATACCTACTTAATAGGCGACACGCGCGATATCGTCGCCCAGCGGCAGCACTAGCCTACGATAAAAGCAGGAAAATAAACTCAAGTTCTGCGTGTTATAAAAAAATATAAATATAAAAAGAATAATGAAGTCTTAAAGCCTCAAATCCCAAGCGGCCTCATACCGCGCATAATTCACTGACAGAGACGAAAAAAATGTCGCAATTTACGGGGATTTCGGTGATGAACTGGGTACGAGCAGTTTCAGAGTCACCCAGTGAAAATGCCTCAAAATATGCCCCGAGAAAGATGGAGGAGATTCGATCATATGGTATCATTTTGGTACGGATGCGGAACCCAGCCGCGCCAGCATTCATTTGCCGGCCGGCGGCAGGCCTCGTCGCCGAGGAGGGCACTGCTGTGAAGCCGGCAAAGGCGACACCACCGAGTCCCCATAACTGACTAATAATTAAAACCCCGCCAGTATCTCAATCTGGTAAATAGTTAATCACCAGTCAAAATTCATGATAAGTGACACGAGCACATAATCTGCGCGACAGCGTGGTCTCCATCACTCGACAGAATTAAGCATGGAAGAATCCCACGCTGCCGGAGTTCAAAGATACATCAGGTACATGCAACATCACATCCCTCCTCTATAGCTTCAAAAAATGCTCCAAACCTTCACTCTCAATCCAAGGGATCCAATGAATCGCGGTTGATCAGTACGCAACCCTTACTCACACGGCTTACCTTAGTGATTTTAGAATAGATAATGCATTTTTCTCATTAGTTCACCGAGAAATAGTTCCTATGGCTTACGTAAACTTCGGGTCTCGCAAGTTGAATTGTAAGCCACTTGAAAGTAACCTATGGAGCATAAAAGACATAACTCCAAGAACCTACCGGAATCTGGTTGCAATAAGATTTTTTTTAGACTTCCCCTTCGAATACTTTCCTCTTTAATCACGGGATATGAGGAGACTATTAAATTTGAGACCCCATCAAACCCCCGTAAAAGCGGATGAGAGGCAACCCGTAATTCCAGGATTAAAAAGTTCGAATTTTGCCACAAAAATATCTGGAGCTCGGAAGAGGCTCCGAGCGGAGAGGGGTGGGCAGGGCAGCTGAAGCGCAGACATGCGCAGAGAACAAACAGAAGCGACACAGCACCCCCGAAAAACCCTCTACTCTGCCTGCAATGTCATCCCCCTTGAAGTCCAAAGCCCGCATATCCCCACTCGGGAAATATCCTCATCACACCGCGACTCCCAGTCCAAGAGATAATCCCCACCCCTCATGAAATATGGCACGATCCTCCAGGGGGCCCTCCCCCCACAAAACATCCCTTTTATCTCCCCCCCCCCCCCAACCTCACATGCAATTCGAACAGCCCAATCTTTTGTGCTTGCAGCTCGACGGGGGATTGTGGAAGGAGGAAGAAGCAGGGGGAGAGGGGAATTCTATGTAGTATACGCCCCCCACACCCACCAAAAAATTATATTTTCCCTTCCTGCCTCGTCCATACCTCTCACGCAGTACACTCTCCTTTCCAAAGTCCTCCTTCCCCCTGGGGTTATAATTCCGTCAGCCGCTCGCTCTCACCCCCATCCCTTTCCAGAGGAGACGAAACGTGACAACGCCGCCGTACACGCGGCAACGCCGCGCTACCGAGGGAGGGGACATGGCCGACGGAAGATGGTAGTGAGGGGGAGAGAGAAGCTTCGCCTGTGGCCCGCTTCGTATTGCAGGCAGGGAGGGGAAGGGAAAAGATATGGAGGGCGAGATAGGGTAGCTGGAATGGAGAGGGGCGGAAAGGGGAAGCCGTGGGGAATGCTGGGAAGGCCGGAAAAGGTGGGGGATGAAGGGGAGAGGCTAACAGCCCTCGTCCCCTCGAACGAATACACCCGAGTGCGGGGGAGCCAGGCTGAAATTCGAAAAGTGGTTGGTTTCAGGCCGCCATGACACTTCGACCGGGACGCCATCTTGAGGGGAAACGAGGCACTACCAGGCTCCACCCCATTCGTTGCCGGCGTCGTCGCCGTTCGCGTCTACAACCGAGTCCGTATCCCCCACCCTTGCCACAGGGTTGGCCGAATGCGAAAAAAGCTCGGTAGATGTCGGGAGGGTACGCATCCGCCGTGCAAAACAACAATACGAAGAGGTACTTGAGGGGAGGGGGTAGGGGCACGAGGAAAAACTTTTCGAAATGCTACAATAAATGAAATTCCTGGAACACGAAATAAAACCCAACTGATAGCTAGAACTTCACCATTTTCGTACGTGACAAATGCGAACCCAGATACTAGAGGGAGGAATTAGAAAAAGTGTAGTCGTGCTAACTAACCTTTCCGTACATCTCCTGGGGAAAAACTCCGTAGGTCCCCAGCTCGGGTCGATGTATATCCACAACTGCTGGATGATGAAAACGAAATAGGCGAGAATACGGTCACAACTTTCACAAAAAGTTTCCACTCATGATATAGTTTCTGTTCGCGTCGAAACCATTACCACCACACTTAGGAGATATTCCACGAGAACACTGAACACACAAGGGACTAAAAGGATTAAACTTCCTTGATGACCGCCCACCGCAATAACGTAACCAACTACAACGTCATCCGAGCACAGAACACGCAAAGTAATCCAAGAGCTCCCGTGCACAAGTCAAGACAACGTCAGCATCGGAGCAAAATTTCTCTCCTATGAGCAAACGAAGCCCCCCATCCTCTCCGAACCAAGTCCTTCCTCTCTTCCTCCACAGCACTCGGAACCAACGAACGGGCTTTGACGACGGCCAGTGACTGCGCTCAGTGAACGTGTATGTACGACCTCTCCGCCAGCGCTCTCGCCTCTGTTCCTCGGGGGAAGGGAAGGGAGGGAGGGACTCTTGAGTCGGAGGGGAAGGGGGAGGGAACGGGGCAGTGGTGGGAGTCGAGACTTAGAGCACGCCTCCTCAACACCCCCTCCTCCTCTCCCAGCACCGCTCCACCCCACTCCACCGACTCTAGTACCCCACACCCTCTCTCTTAACCGTCCCCCACCCCGCAGTCTCTTCCGTCACAAGCGAGGAGGAATACCTTGCTTCCCTAGCCAGCAAATACTTCAGTGAAGGGGGGAAGAGGATGTTGAAAATGGGATGGCTGTTAGGACGTGAGGGAAAAGAGGAGTGCGAGGAAACGAAATAGGATGGGCATAAACGAAGGGAAGAAAAAAAATAGAAAAAGACCACTACTCCATCTTCCTTCCTTCGCTACCCCTAAAAACCTTCCTCGCCTCACCACAAGCTGTCCCTCCATCCCCCCTCCCCAGCCTTTACTTCCCCGAACGCATTCTATTCCACCCTCTTCCTCCACACGCCTAAAACTCTCTTCGCCATTTTAACCATCCAAGCGAAACTGGTTTCTATTCTCGGAATGGCAGCACGGAGGGAGTGCTGTTCGAGGGAGAATAATAGGGGGTGGACACCGATGCCCTCACGTGGCCACGCAGAGAAAGGGAGGAAGTGGAAAATGGTTTTGCATGCATGTCTGCTTGCGTGCGATATAAGCCAAGGGGAGAGGGAAGATCGGCGTTGGTTGGGGGACTGCCTTACATATATGGATGAGATGGCCATGCATAGTTCGTGGCACAGTGAAAAAAAAAACCTCTAGTCGTCGCAGGGGAGGATTTTTAATAGGGGGGAAGGGCTGTTAGCCGGAGGGGGTTCTTCGCTGGCGCTGATGAGGGGTGGTTGGTGGTGGGGGAGGGGGGGATTCGCCGTTGTGTAAAATGAAAGGCAGAGCGCGAGTGGGGAGCAGTCGAATGGGGGGAAACGGGGTCGAATGGGGGAGCGGTGACAGCAGCGCATGTGGCGGCGGCGGACGAGGTTTTAGAAACCGTTGGAAAAAGGAAGATGGAGGAGGGAAGTGGGGGAGGGGTGGGTAATGGAGGGTTGGGAAAGGAGGGGCGGTGAGGGAGGGCTTAAAAATAGAGGGGGGAATGCGAGCCGACTGGCGGCTCCTCCCAATCCAACGCTACCAGCGTCCAACCCCACCACTGTCCGAAAGTCCACTCCCCACTCCAGAGCCAACTCTCTCATTTCTCCCCCTCTCTCATCCCACTCCAAAACCGCCCAGAACACAGCCTCGAGGCCGCTCCCTCCCCCCCCTGACGATAGACGGAGGAAAAACGACAATGCAAGCAGGCTCTCTAGGACTTCAATAATAGAAGAGATGCGAGCTAGTTTTCCTCTTTCGTGCATGAATGTACGATATGCGGCGCGTATTTTAGTATAATAATCACATTCTTTTGAAGCGTTTTCATGTAGGCTACAAATAATAAATACAATAGTATGCTGATACTGCATGAAATTAGAGAGGGAAACTTGGCAACCAAACATTTCATATAATAAAAATTGAAAAAATATTGAACTCCAACTTGATCGAAATGTGGAGAAATCGATAATTGCTGAGGGAATAAAAATGAATTCAAAATATATATAATGAACTCGTGAGACAGTACCCATTACGGTTTCGCGGAATAAGAGGATGCGTTTCATCAAAATCATAGAATGTGTTGATTTGACATCAATTGAATGACGGGATATCGAAGACTTTAAAGCATTTATATGCATATGATACGGAGAAAATGCACGCCTCCGTTGGACATTTATAACCCCGTACTGGTCGAACTCACACCTTATCGTTACGGCCCCTTCCCAGAGCGCAGCCGAACAGTCCCGAGAAGCAACGGGCGTCGGAGGAAGAAGAAGAAAAAAATAAACTTTCTCGAGTCGAACCCGCCCTCGGCCGAGGAAACAAAAGCGTTGGACTTTCAACCGAATCTCTCTCGTGAGCTCTTGTTCCCCATGTCGCTAGGGCACGTCCGGGAAGCCGGTGCCAAACAGCTCAGCCAATGGACGCGGGGATGGCGTCCGTCGAGAAATTTCCCCTGTGCCTCTCTCGGGAGCGGCGGGGCAGGCTCACCATTGGTTGCGTTCATGCGCTCCGTCGATGCAACGACGGCTCGTGCACTTGCGAAGCTCAGCGGGGTCACGTTCCGTAATCCTCATCCAGGATAGGCGAAACGGGCTCGGCATGCACGAAAGACGGATTGCACAGAATATCGCCGAATGATATTGGTCGGAAACAGCGGCTGGATTTGATTCTCCAGCGTTTTGATGAATTGCATTACAGTGAAAATGGGTAGAGTTACAATTACCGAAGTCAATTCCGATACACGAAGCCAAGAAAGAGAGAAGTTATTCTTACCCGCTACCAAATCTAGTTGCATTTCACCAAATGCATTCTCCGAGGCGGAAAACAGGATTTTCTAATTTTTCAGCGTCTTTAAAAAAATTATTAAAACTAGATCGCCTCGAACTAGAAAATATGGAAGGAATATATATATATACTTATTTAATTAATGGTTGAACGAAAAATACACTAACCGCATGCAAAAGTTGCCACTCACCCAGGTGGTGGCTTGCGAGGTACCTCGTAGATGAATATAGTCTGAGGTTTCAGGCGAGATGGAGTGGAAACGTGACCTAATGAAAATGAAAAAGCAGGAGCAATTTCCACAATTTAACATTTATTAATACGACCGGTTTCGCTTTTCAGCCTGATGATGTACCTGATGATGCTGAAAAGCGAAACCGGTCGTATCAATAAATGTAAAATTGTTGAAATTGCTCCTGCTTTTTCATTTTCACTCGTAGATGAAGTTGGAGTAACGAAAGTTTTACAGCGTTTGGAGTGAGGAATTCCATCCATCTCCATCAAAGGATACGGTTTTGTGTTTTAAAAGACTAAATACACAATGCTGAAAGTATTCCCATGAATGAACACTTATGAGTCGAAATTAGGAGTGCCCTCCCCGGTAGGTAGACACAGAAATACGACAAGAATCGCTCGGAGTCAATAGAGGAAGACCACAAGGCACGCTCTGCATGAAATTTGGTGGCTTTCAAATAGAGTTGAAATATCAGAGCCAGAGAGAACACACGATTGGAAGAGTCTAATGGCTACACATCACTAGTAATAGAGTCTCAGAAACTTCAGTACCACGTAAATCTGATTAAATTCTCTGGAGAGTATTCAACTTTGCAACCAAATCGATAGAAAAGCATTAAATGCATGGAATTCAACTGGCTGGTGACACGATTGATGCTTTAACCTGATGGGCTTGCTGACGGAATGGAAGGCACGTAATTTCTCATCTCTTAACTATTTCTCCATGTTGAAATAACTTTCTCTTAAAAATTTTACATATTGCCTCATTCATGACATCTCGTTCAAGAACAAATGATAAACTGTCTCGGAAATAAAATAGCAAACCCACTCAGAACTCGTTAAAAAAAACTTGAAACATTGTGAAAATGATTATTCGTAGTCTCATTCCGTTAAAGACGTTCCCTGCCTACGGTGGCAGGTCTAACCCTGGACTCGCTCAATGAATTGATAGCAAGTCGACGAAGGTCCTACGTCTACATTCATTAAATCATGATAAATGTTGACTAAAACTTCGTTTTCCATTCGTTGGATCAGTTATGACTTCATCCTAAGTATCTAAAATAAACGGGAGTTATTATTACTCCTCCTGAATTCATGGAAGCGGAATTTATGAGACACACTTCCCTTTAGCACTCGTTTTCTTTTCGTTCCGAGTCGGATTCTCAGCTATACTCAGCTGAATATCGCTGTCTTGATCGTGGTACGATTTTTCAATTGATGGGTATTGATTTGAGCCATGGAATGGATTAAGATAATCGCATGGCCTATGATCACTGATTTCTTTATATAAAATCTAGTGTCCCTTTCCTTTTGAAACCAGCAACGAGCTGGTTGATCTTCTCAACCATTTAATAAGAATTTCCCCTGTAGATTACACGATCAATATACATTAATATGAGGCGTGACAGAATTTTACCCAGATTTCCAGCTTCCCCATCCTTTACAAACCAATAATCTACGTCTAAATAATGCCCTGTAGCCACCTCTAGGATTTTCGGCAGGGTAACGAACGTGCTAATACATATTCCTACCTTGTCTCAAATTTAGAATGTATGCAATAGATTCTTTGACTACCTATTTATTATAATTTAAAACATTGAATCGATCTTAACGCTGCATGACCGAGGAACGTCCACTCCATATAACAATGTGTAGTTTCCCTATCTCTTTGAATACAAAAATAACTCACATGCTACGGGCAAATTTTTTCCATAGAGTATAGTTATCCGATAAGTCTCATGGTTTCCACGTTCTCTTTTCATGTCTGATGACGACAGATCTTCAGGTCATAATAAGAAATCAAACGGGATTATCGTCGAAACTGTCGTCATCAGACATGAAACAACGCGATGGAAACCCGGTAAACCGTGTGAGTATCTACTACTCATTGCGGAACCCTTCGTAAGAACGATCGATAGACATAAAATCTGAGCCGTGGCAAAGCTACTAAAATTATAGCTAGGTCTAGGATCATCCACTCCCTAGACCGAAGTCTCCCAATGCCTTCGAAACCAATAAGTAAGCTCGTAGCATAATGCGTTCGCTGCCTCTCCTATAGAAAGCTCTCTCACGCTCTCCTTGGCCCCCCTTCCCCACGCGAACATCCATCTCCTGCCATACCCCTCCCCTCGCCCCTTGATAGATAAATGTCCCTCGAAGAGAACCAACCCTCCCCCACCATTATCCACAATCTCCCGCCTCACCTTCCACGCAGCGCAGCTCTCCCCCGCTCTACCCTCCAACCCTCCCCTTAGGGAGGCTCAGACCATCCTATCAGGCAATGCGATGCTCCTCCCTCACCTCCCCTCCGCCGCCAGTCTCCCCCTCCCCTAATTCCACTTCCCCTCCTTTACCCACCCTCACCCTCCCCTCGTCCCTCATCCCCTCCAGAGCCGAAGCCCACGACGACGCCGAGTGAAACGAACGAACCAACGCTCTCGGAAAATCCTCCGCGAGGAATTTTTCCCTATAAACACCACCCAATCTTTTTTTTTCTCTCTCTTTATCTCGACTCTTTTTTTTTATTCGAGTCGGAGATATTTTATTTTCACTGCGGTCCGTACAGTGTAGTAGGTACGTGAATATTTATATAGTTGCGTCAGTTTCATACAAGATGCAGCAAAAATAGAGACGTACAGAGGAATAACAACGCCCTCAGGCGCCTCCTCATAGATATCCTCCTTTTAATCATAATTGCCTGCATCTTTCTGGCCGATCAGGAGTTGCCTGATTGTTGTGACTATTTATAGTAACATATCAACTTTTTATTTGGCAGACAAAATTATTTATTCACCCTGGTGACGATGAACGAGTCGTCCGTTGAAAAGTTGGTGATTTACGACGATTCAAAACGGTGGAAATCCCGTGAAGACGTCACGCAAATAATTCACCGGGAAATAATTGCATCATACCGTCCTCAGAGTTTATCACAACTTGTTACGATGTTTTAGCACTGAGAGCAATGGCTGGCTGTATCTAACTTGACGAGGTAATTGCATCATAAGAACACAGTAGATGAGTAATTAATTCTTCAACCACTCTGCTGCTCAGTCTTCAATATAATAAAAGAATTCGTTCATTAAAATGGTAGGAAATAGTAAGAGCACGGAGCGCATTTCGTAGATGATAGAGAGAAAGACAGTGGTTTCGTCCACAGGGCTCTCCGTCAGAATAATACAGTCATATACCCACCGTCTTACCCTAACTTGAGATGACTTTTATTTCGCTCGGAAAATCCGGAATTTTACTCTATAAACGGCCAAGTCTTTTTCTCGACGCTCTTGTTTTTATTTCGCCGGGAGAAATTTTATACGCACGAAAAAAAGAAACGCGAGTGGAACCTTAGAGACGGACTGCAATGCTTGTTGCCCGGCAGGCTCTCGGATTACGCTTTTTCCCAAATTAAAAAAGATCCGACGGTCCTCGTCCACACCCTGCCGTGGTGACGAATGTTCCCGAGATGATTTAAAAATAAAAAATATGATTGAAAGCAGTGGGACTGAGGAGGACGGTGTTGTAGTGAAGTCGGCGGTTTGAAGTGTAGAATTCCGACGAGGAGTTTCGGTGCGGGCTTTGAGGCACCTCGCGCCAATTAAAAACAGCATTCGGTCCCTGTGAATGAAATTAAATCCGAGCTGACTGAAACCTTCGTTGAATTTTCCCCTGCCACTTCAGTGAGTTGTCGGTAGCGCATAAAGTACACATTCAATGAATGGGATTCCAAACACGCAATATTTTTATGTTGCGCGAAAAATAAAAATCTTTATAAACATCCCACGTAGGTATGAATATCTTGAATGTAGCACATAATTTTACAGCAGAAGTTCAGTAACGGCCACGAATCGCGAGAAGTCGAGTTTTTTATTTCGTAAAGACGTATCATCACTTTTTCGCTTTTCTTTCCCTTGGGTACATCTACATCCACATAATACCCTGCGTATAATACCCTGCAGCATGCAATTGGTTTCCCACATTCACACCACACGGTCCAAAAAACGTTACGAATACTAACAAATTATACTACCATATGCCGTTATAAATAATAATAAAGCTAAGAAACATACGTTAAGTTTTCCATAAGTTAGTAGGCTACACTACCAGTCATCAAACCTATTTATGAGTTCTATCGCTGCCGTTATAATCACTTATTGAACGTGGAAAAAAAGACATTCTGAATCTGCCTGTTCTACAGTCTATCTCTCTCATTTTATTTATATGATCTGATCTTCCGTAGTATGCTAGAGTCCGTAAGATATGGCTAAGTTCCTTAAGAAAAGACACTGCTCTTGAATTTATTCCCGTGTAATATTTATAACTCGTATAATACTAACACTACCACCGAGAAACATTCGGGGTACATGGGGTAAAATCGGGTCAACATTTCCCTGTGTCGATGTTTTTTTAATATTTGATACAGAGTCAAATGCTGGAAAGATCCTACTATATTTAAAGGCCTTCTCTATGATCTTAATATCAAATTACAATTTCGCTTAATAACGCTTTGAAAGAGTATTAAACGAGGAATTCTTCGCGAAAAAGGAGAAAATATGACCGGGCAGGACGGAGTGAGCCAACCACTTTAGGGTGCAACGCGTTAACTTTAGCTAAATATTTGGAAAACGTTATTTGCTACAACTTCAGTCACCTCAGAAGTGAATGCCAGAGAGAGTCTATCACGCCCAACTCCCCACCGCCATGTTTTTGATGGAGCCAGGAGTACCTACATCCCAAACTCGTCGTTGAGAGCCATGGTAACACCAGAAAGCACTCGACCCTAGTATTCGTTAAATAAGAAATTGCAATATTTCTACTTAATTTCCGCCAAATTCAGTGGAAATATTGCGATGCCTTATTTGATATCCATGACTTCTACCGCATAGCGCCACATATCAAAAAAGGCTTTCTGGTAGTATTATGATATGCAGTACGATACTGTTGAAGCAGTGTTTAAACGCATCACTGAAACCATTAGCTAAAACAAGATATCTTGACTTACACATAGCTTTCTTTCATAATTTCTATCTTGCCGCTAAAAATTACCGTAGAAAAGTCCGATAACATTGACTGTTGCATGAGCAAATGTGTCTCATCTCCTACGGTGCAGACATATGCCTTTATGGTTTACACATTTTTATTGCATAGTAAACTTCTATAGAATACCATACGGTCCACACGCAAATCTCTCTACTCATGTTTCTAACCCACTGCTGTGCATTCGCATGTCTCCTCGTTAAGGCTATCCACCAAAGTCACCAGAGAAACGCATCCTCTCCTAAGGTAATGACTTTTCTTAGAAAGGAACAACTCCTATGATATTTGTCCCACCACTTAATTTATGTTTCCTTTAAAAAAAACTACGGTACCAATTAACTAATACTCATTTTTTTAAAGTAAGAGTTTATTCATTTTTTAAATCTCTAACGATGCAATGTATGACAAAAAGTTCTGTTTTTTTGTCGAAGGATAATTATTTATCGAAGAGATCATATCAAGAATGACAAGTCAGTGAGGAGTATGGGTACATTGTAAAGTTTGTACGAACTAATTTTTCAACGGGGATTAAAAAGTCGCCCCGAATTTATATTTTTTGCTGTATTTTTCACAGTCCACTTAGAGTATCCGTAAAATCACTCAGAGCATTTCTTTTATAAAAAGAAGAAAACATTATATCGCGGTTTTTTCACGATTTCATTAACTTAGATATGGAATGCATAACATGGACAGACGTTATCTCACCACGTGACTTTTTCACCTTCGCATTTCAAGTTGGACACGGCTCCTTATCTTCCATCGAGGTTTCTGATTGAGAGAAGACGTTTGCGAGAACTTTTTATGGATCGCTTCCAGAGGAGCTGTCGTGATTCCTCATCTCGCTACCCGATGGCGTCCGCAGCCAACGGCTTCGAACGGAATGGCATTCGATAAATTAATTTTGCCACCGATGAGGCTGGCTTCATACAGCAGCTGCATTCTTATGCATTCTCCGCCGTTGACGGTCGAGCCACAGACAGCCAGGAAAACCTGCATCTCTCTCTCTCTACTCCCTCTATCTAAATAAAAAAATGAAAATATGTCCTTCCTGCAAAGGAGATGCCTACGACCTTTCGTCAGCGATCACTCGAATATGGGAGGCTTATTATAAAGTGAAAAATATGGGTCTTATATTTTTTCTAGCTCTGTCGGAATCACCAGTCAAAATTTTGTTGAATGTATTCGTTACACATCCAAAAGGGTAGAGAGGATGGCTGACCGAATAATGTCCGAGGGAAACCCTCGGACTTCGCGGTGAAAGATGGCTCAGAAAGAGGATGTGGATCCCTGCATTGACTCTGTGAGGCCCAGACGCCATTTGCCTAATCTGAGGTGGACTCGATCGTCAACTATCCTCACCAACTTTCGAATTAGGGCACGTAACAACGCAAACGAACAAGGTTAATTGTGACAGTTGGAAATTACAAGGTCGCTTTAATTTACGAAGGATCGATTCCATCCAATCTCACCAGAAAATACCAGTTTCATCACTTTTGTTTTTAAGCGGAGTCTTTTCACAGCGAATTTAGCCGGCAGTTTTCCACTTTCAAACAGTTTTCTTAATTTGAGTTCACCATTACGACATTCATTTATTGACAACTCAACAAGTAGTCCGATAACGAGCCTAATTTCTTTTATGTTTTTTTGAGATATGAAGAGAATTATTCTATTTAATACTATTAAGATATTAGTGGTGTCTCGATTAATAAAAATTAAATGGCGTAATTTGCTAGGATGACTCATTTCATGTTTTTATATTTCCATTGTTCTAACCTTGCATGGATTTAGCATGGGCATTAATAACCGTTGGCAAATTTTGCCTTTATGCGAACTATTTTTATGACCATATGGTGTGCTCCTTTTGCATTCCGCATGCTTCACCCCCCGCCAAACTCCGCCGTAGGTGGCTTGGAGGGTAATATGGAGATGTAGTTGCTGGTAATTACTATTTAGTCACCCAATGCCAAACACCCTAGAGGTGGCTCGCAGGGTATTATGTAGATGTAGATGTGGATTCTTGTTCTTTTGTCAAAAAATCATAAACCTTAATATATATATTTATATTTGAGCATTGACCAGAATTTTTAACACGATTAAAAATGTATCGATCTAAGAATCTGTATAAAGACATTATTAAATTAGCGAATATTAAAATGACATTTACTTAACAGTATCAAGAGAAGGCAATTTTTAAGCCAATGAGGTATACATGCTTAGAAGAGTATGTTTCGAAATCTTCATGAATATCCTTCGTTTCTTTGACCAACGTACCACATGAACTCCTGGTCTGCGCTAGCTTGCCGATGGGCACCTATGGAGAGGACAGTTATTTGTGTTTCGCAGGTCATCTCGGCAGAGAACATCTGTGCATTTGAATGACGCCCACCAAACCATCCCTCGGCTTAGGACCGACTGCTTTTCGGCAAATTCGTGCACGGCCCGCCTCCCTCTGAGCGCCCAAATCGGTAGGATTTCACCCCTGGGCTCCACTTATTGTGAAGACGTCCTGATGGATGGAGGAGAGACGTCGTCTGTCCAGGGTCATGGCACGTCTCCGCCGGCTTCACATTTCGAGGGAAGACGGACAGAGGAGGAGCATTGCACTGCTGAGGAGGGAGGCCCCTGCAAGAGAAAATAACGGCAGCGTCCATAGATAGCGTACCCTGTCCTGACTGTAATGGATGAGTAATTTTGAACTCCTAGAAATAATTTATCCAAGGAAAGAAGTACTACGGAATACTATTAGTACGGAATAGCCAGAAGCTTACCATTGCGGGAGTAACCCGAGGATGCACCTTAAGTACGAAACATCCTCGTAGGTAATAAAAAAATCATCTGCCTTGACTGGTATTCGAACCTGGATCTTCCGAGTTGGTACGATTTCCGTCAACATTTTAGCTATCAAGGTTTCAGAGACAGATCGGTTAAGCACCCAAGCATAGAATATGATTATTACTGTCAAAAATTTAAAATCAGTTTCAATTCTAATATCAGGTTCACTTATCAATACGAGCCCTAAATTCAATCGAAATGAATTTTTACCTCAGCAATGCCATCGATGGAACCGGCGAACATAGTTTTGTTTTTATTACGCGATAGGTGAGGGTTCGGGTTTTTCGTTAGACTTGGAACATTTTAATGTTGGTAGTGAAGGTTGTTCGGGTGGTCGGGCTTCGGGTTCAGTCCTGAGGATGGAGTACGACTCGTACCCCGAAACGTCGGCAGCCATGAAGGAGATTACCCGGTGAAGCACCCGAATAGCCTTCACTACCAGCATACGCCGGCAAAGCATCAGATCTTTTTTCATTTTAATGTTCTTTTCAAAGAACAGAACATGTATCGCATCCTTACCCTGAGGTCTAACGTTTCCACAAGAGGGGAGTACAACTAATTTTTTGCCTAATGTTCAACTTAATTACTTCAAACCCCACCCATAGCATCATCACTCATGATGATGCTATGGGTGTACTGGGGTGCTTCCTAAGTACCACCACTGAAGAAATTATTATTGAAGTATTCTACTTATTAAGGTAGGTTTCCTTGGAGCATTCTGAGAATTATACGGAATAGCTCCCATCTATTCATGGCCTTCTCTCTTCAGTTCACGCTAAAGGCCAACTCTCTTCCATTCTATAAAAAATCCTATTCTATTCCTTCCTCTCCCTCGTTTACCAAACATTCTACCCGATAACACTGTCTTCAACATCCCCTTCCAGCTAAGCTCTCCCTCCATTCATTTCTTCTGTCTTCTCCGTATCTCATCTAAAATCTGCCTCTCTCCTCACCCACCATGCCCAGCACTTCATCGCTCCTCCTCCTCTCCGTCTTCTTCACCTTCTCCATTATTCTCCCCACCTACATCTCGGACGCATCCGATCTTCTCCGAGCTACCAGGTATGTGAAAGGTCGTTACGATAGTCTTGTTAGTGTAACTGACCTCTTACATAAACTCGGATGGGAATCTCTGTCGGACCGTAGATTGAAAAATAGACGAAACCTTTTAGATAAATTCAAGAGCAGTGTCTTTTCTGACGAAGTTAACCATATCTTGCGGACGCCAACGTACTACGGAAGATCAGATCATATAAATAAAATAAGAGAGATAGATTGCAGAACAGACAGATTCCGAATGTCATTTTTTCCACGATCAATAAGAGATCATAACGGCAGCAATAGAACGCGTAAATAGATTGCATGACTTGTAGTGTAGCCTACTAACCTATGTAAAACTTACTGCATGTTTCTGAATTTCTATTCTATATTCTATTTCTAACAGCATATAGTAGTATAGTTTGTTATTATACGGGACGTTTCTTGGACGGTGTGGTGTGCATGTGCGAGTCCAAATGCATGCTGCATGCTGGTGATTGATCACCCCCTGCCAAACACCCTAGAGGTGGCTCGCAGGGTAATTTGTAGATGTAGATGTTCTCTCGCCCTCCTTCCTAAGCGTCCACGTTTCCGCACCCTAAACAACTACACTCAAGAGCAGACTCTTCTTCTAACCTTCTCTCTACAATATAAATCTCTCGATAACGAGGATATTTTACTTGATTTTTTTTTTGGCGCTAGGAAGGAAATGGAAGGATAAGGACGTGAACAGGAGACGAGATGGTTGGGCTGGGGCAGTGTGAATCACTGAGGATGGCCGGAGCAAGGTCACGATACGCAGAAATATGATTCAATCCTTGGAATGAGGATTGGATGAGCGATGATGGACTTGTGCGGCAGAGATTGAAAAACGCCGAAACCGCACGACATATCGACATACACTCAGCCCCAGGACGCCCAGGACTAAGGGAATACTCAGTATTGTCGACTTAGCGTTGACTATAAGGAGAAATGGAGGGATTGGTAAAAAAAACGGAAAAATTGGAAAGGAATCACGTGTATATTTGGAGGAATGAGAACTCAGGAATACAAAACGCCAGAGAAAGACGAGGTGGACATGTAATATGCCAATGAAAATTATTTGCCATAGAATAATTGCGGAGAGAAATATTGAAGGAAATATCCCTAAAGGATGACCAAGAAGTACTAATAACGATCAACACAAGGCGGGAGAATACCTGGGAAGTGAAGGCAATTAATTGGTGGGGAAAGAGAGAAATGTACGGTTGAAGTATACCAATCTTGATATTGCAGAATTATGAATGAATGAATGTTCTACCAGCGATAGGTCTATAAGCAGGCAATGATATTATAAAATATACATCTACATAATTCCCTGCGAGCCACCTCCAGGGTGTTTTGCAGGGGCTGATCAATCACCAGCATGAAAGAGAATTCCCACTTTCTCATACGGTCATAAAAATGTTACTCATACCTACTAGCAAATTATACTACCACATTCATGCAAAGGAAAAACTTGCCAACTGCTCATGAAATCAATCTGCCCATGAAGGTAGGACATGCAAAACATGCAGTTAGAAATATTAGGAAAATTCAAAAGTATAAACGTATTTCAATTATCGACTTCTTACATTTTCTATATTTTAAAATTTTAAACACTATTGTATCTGACCGTGAAGAAATTGGGTAAAAGGGTCAATTCTTTAAGAAAATTAGGATTTGACGCGAAATCCCGGGGAGAAGTTGAAACTGATTTCTGATCAGTCCACTGGAAATGCGGAGCTCTGAATGTACGAAATGAGCCGTAGTTGGTCCCCAACAAAGGAATAAGAAATAAGATTTTTGGTTTTGAAGAGATCACCGAAGGGCTTTGGCAGCTTCCTGTTAAAGCTTCGCGGAAGTAGAATTATACGACCGAACTGCGATATGTTGCTGACGATTCAGATCGACAATTCAATAGTGATCCACGCTTCCGATTGCTCCGCGGAACTTCAATCAATTAGATGATGCACACCGTTCGCAGCCTGAGTTTCAAAATTCATGAAGGCCCAATTTGGGCTGAGCGAAAGATTGGAGTCAAATCGCTAATGGTTGTAAAAGTTAAGCATTTTTGTAGAAAACTTCCAAACTTGCAAGAATAATGAAATGGCGTGAAAATTTCCATCGCATAGGGGCAATTTTCTAACCCGTAACATTGAATTATTTTTAGAGGACGAATCAATCCCTCTCTAAAAGTCGACTAATGCCCTTTCTGACGATTTATAATTCTTTTAAATCTTAATTCATCACTCAGAAAATTTTGGGAAAAATATTATAGAAAAAAAACCTTTTCAACATTTATCTGTGCCTGGCATAAAAAAATGCATTGGGGAAAATATCGAGGTTAAAATTTCAAAATTTGAAGTACAGGCAAATGGAGACAAGGGTCTGCTTTACAGGAAACTGAAAATTCAAGACGAATGCTAAAATTTTTAACTATCAATAAGCAATCAAAAAAGGGAGTGATAAGTCCTCTAAACAGTGAAGTATACCTACTTGTGAATAGGATATGCATATAGCAGCATTCACGCAACGCAAACATCGTTCGAATCTTCCAGTCCATGAAAACGTATAATTAAAATTTTAAAATTCAAGTGAAATAATAATAATAATAATATTATTAATTATAAAAGTAGTAAATATAATAGTAATAGTAATATTTTTAAATAATAATAATAACAATATATTTTCTTCCACTCATACGTACATACACTAAATTATTTACATTCAGGGAAGTAAAATAGCATTTACGGCAATAAGCCTGCAATTAGGCTAAATTCAAAATTCTTTAAAGCAGAAATGAAAAACATAAAACTAAAAATACTCATTTCCTAAAGATAAACATTGAATGAATTTTGTGCGCAAAAAATTCAAAAACTGTTGCGACTGTAAAATGAGTAATAATGTAGAATAAACTACACATATGTAACAAAGCATAATATACACATAACATATACCCCTTACAATAGCCTTTCAATGTCATCAAAAGTTATTATCCATTTTTTTTATCGACCTTAATTATTTACCCAAACAAATAGTTTCTCTTATTGCGAATTTGCACTTCTAGCATAAGTATAAATATGCTATGAAGTTAGAATGCGCTAGTGTTGAAGACAAAGAGTCTGGGAGCTTTGTGTGATGCAATGAAAGTGTAACCCGGTCAGTTCAGAGCACAATGTCCGCCTGGTACAATGACACCACTTTCTCTTCCCCATCCAACCTACTCCTCTCTCCCGCTGCCAGACAGCTCTCTAACAAGTGAACCTCAAAACCGGATCCTATTCACAAACGGGTGGAATAACTTAGCTGTTATGCACCAGCAGATGGGATACTCAGACAGATTTTCCATTCCTATTCCTGTAGCGGCCTTCTCCGTAGGGATTCAGCAATGAAGTATTTATTTGAATAATAATATTCAATCAGTTATATCACAACAGATGGATCAAGGGTGGTGGACTGATGAAGGAAATCTTCGAGGCACAAGCGGGTAGCCAGAATGGGAAAGGGAGACCTTGGGTAAAGCAAAGCAATGAAGCATGTCAAAGAGAAGAAAATACTAGGCGTGAAAAGCTCAGTAGATGAAAGAATCGGTTGGCGAGCTATGTCAAACTTATCAAGATGATGACCAGAGATAATACCAGGAGCATCAAACGGAAATGAAAGAAAAAGGTCACTAAAGAGATTAAGATTAGCGCAGTAGCTCGTAATTTTAGTTATTCACATACACTGCATTCACTTCCATAACCTCTGAGGCATGTAGTAACACCCAATTGCCTTTTCAAAATAATTTTAATTAAAATTCCCTCAAAGCAGAAAAAAAACAGTATTTTTTACATGGAATATCAACACTGTAATGCCACTGAATTTTCGACACTTAAATTAATTTAAATATTGATGCTGCGATAGAAAAGAAACTACCTAGAATTATAAATACTTATGATAGCTTCAACCAGCAACGGAGTTCAGAATCACACGACGGAGGCAAAAAAATCTTGCAGTAGCATATTTCTATATTTTTTAACTCGGGTGCACTAGACCACAGAGCTATAAGTTACAAAAAATCGCACGACGGAAATAACCAATGTAACTTGCATTACACAGCGCTTCATTTCATGACGCACCCAATGAGGCAATATCTATTTAATAGCACACTTCTACCTCCTCGAATGAGGATTTTTTCCTCGATGGACGCTATGTTTATTGCGGAAGGGACTCGTTTTAAGTTTCTATCGCGTGAGTGAGTACTAATCTGACGAACATCCGCTCCTTCTTATTCGGTGAGAGAAAAAATGGCCGCCGCGATAAAAACTTACCTATCGCATAGGATGCAAAAGATATCCTTATTCGACCATTCAAAGGGAAATGATACATAAGGATGGAATACGTTGACTGCAATGACCTCTTATGACGGAGGAATAAATTGGAGTCTCATGCTAGGGTTTAGACACCTGTCCTTCGGCGCTGACGTAATCAGACAATAAAAACAACTGTTTTTGAATAATATCTGCATAAATAATGAGAATCAGAGAGGAGGGGGAGAGGTTGTTTGGGTGCCACCCCAGTAGACGATCAAGGAATGGGTAAAGAATAAGTTTTTGAGCGCGGCTTTATTTCAATACGACTTACTTTTTAATTTGAAAAAAAAAATTCTTGCACCTATTTCGGACATTTAATTCCTTCAATTAATCTGTTTAGGTGGACTGCCCTCCGACAAAATTTCGTCTAACGCATTGTACAGTTCATAGGCATTGTAAAACTTACAGTTAAACCGTTTCATACATCAATGATTACGAAGAGACTTTATCCATATGGAATCTTTCCACACAACAGTCAAAGAAGGATGGGGAAAATTCGTGGGAGGAATTTTTTTTTTTTAATATAACCACATACAGCATAATTTTGCGGCGTCAATGTGGTTTTCTCCTTAATTACAGGGAGTCGGAAACTAAAAAAAACTAAATCGATGGAAGTATTGCGTGATGCAACAGGTAATTGTATGATTTGCCCAAAAAAGTTGAAAAAAATGAGCGATTAGACACCATTTCGGTCGCATAAAAAATTAAGCCCGACATTAAAAAAAGGAACATGGCATAATAGCGGATTAAGCGCTAATCTGCTGACCAATGGTCCCGGGATCAAATCTCGGGTGAACATCCTCAAACTTATCCCGCCGGCCTAGGTGGCGACGGGATAAAGTCCTCTCATGCCAAACCAAAGGTCGCGGGGTTCGAGTCCCGCCTGAGTAAGTAACCCTTATCCAGGGCACCGGTGTTTGTGACTGTTCGATTGTTAAAATGTTATCGAAAACCCCGAGGCAAATGCCTAATAGTAATGTTTTCGGAGGTGTGGAAATAAATAAATAAAAAGTAAATAAATAAATTTGCGATATAATATTCGTAGCGGAGACAGAAAAGGAGTTGAAGAAGAGCCTGACCAATGTGGAAACTATAATGGCCAGATATCAGTCGTGGTTTTAGAGTCTTGCCTGGGTAAGTTTCCCTTAGCCACGGTATTGGTGATTGTCATCGTCCTACCTTGTTGTTCGTTAAATTCCACCTCTGTGAAGGCCTTAAATGAGCTGTTTTCGGGGAGGTGAATTTAAATAAAAAAATGAACAAAAGAGGTGTGAGCCCACGCAAATGTACCTACTCGTCGTCGCACCCTGAAGGAATTTACCCGCCTGGGGCTTGGTAAAGGGTAAGCTCGACCTTCATATATCCAAACCAAACTCAGGTGGAATCGCCAGTTGAGTGTGGTACAATGAATAAAATTTTTGTGTACTTCCTAAAGGTCTCAGTAATTTAACCGTAGTGCAGAAAATCCTTACACTCACAATCAGTGATAGGTTTCACGAGAGATATGGTGGGTTTCTGATACGATATTCTTTACATTGCACAACCCAGCGAGGGGCAGGGGGGAAGCTGCCACCCCTAGAAGCAAAAATCGCAAAAGTCCTTATGCAAAATCAGTACTGAATTGAAACGAAAGGAATCTACAAATTTTCTTTAAACCCACGAAAAATGATATGCATTAGTATGAGATATGTAACTAAAATAAAACTATTTTTTCAACGTAATAATCTCATAAACTAATGTCACAACTTGGTTTGCCCCCCTCCCCCTGGTTATGATCCTGGGCACGCCCTTGCATTGCACCGAAAGACGTCGCGTCGCTCGTAACTCCTCGAACAACCGAAGCTTAGCGCCTGCCCATCTAGCTAGTCTCCGACGCCACACAACCTAACACCGGCTAAAACAGTGCGATACATTGGTACCGATGAAATTTCAACGTCCACATGCTTCTCGAGGGTATTGGCAACGGGAGGAATTGGATGCCAGCCGCATGCTCGAGTCCTCAGACTTAAAAAGTGCTTCAACACGGACGGATACGAGCTGCTAGCGACATCTGCGTGAATTGACGACGGCCGTGAACAGCGCCGCCTCGTCCGAAACATCCACCGCAAGCGGGCAGAGCACATTTTATCCCCCGACGCGGAGCCAAGAAAGCATGAGAAGCGAGGAGGTAGACCACTCCAGCGCACGTCGACAGCAGCACTGCGAAGCGTGCGAGCTACGTAGGACTCGCGAGGCAAAAGAAATTCGCCGACTCATTGGGCCAAGTTTTGAATTGTATGTTGTGAGGGGGGGGGGAGGAGGGGCGGGGGTGTGAGGACTATGGAACACCCCCAAGTGAAGCGGGGGTGCTACATAGTCCTTATAGTTTTCCTGAAACATTTGTATAAATTAACCTCTGAAAAAAGAATTTTAAGTACTATCTAAGACTGAATCTTATTTAAACTTCTGATGTTTTTGCTTTTATTGTTCATGATTACACAGGTTTCATACTTTTTCAGACAAAGTACCATTTAAGTTAGGGGGGCCAGGCTCCTTCTTCCCCCATCAAAATTCCTTCCATG
This sequence comes from Ischnura elegans, assembly GCF_921293095.1. Taxonomy (NCBI): domain Eukaryota; kingdom Metazoa; phylum Arthropoda; class Insecta; order Odonata; family Coenagrionidae; genus Ischnura; species Ischnura elegans. The sequence goes on along the minus strand of NC_060253.1, from coordinate 108,887,454 downwards.
CTCATAACACCGAAAAGTACCTCACAAATGAGATATTACTCTCAATTTCGGTTTAATATATGGTTATACACGGAGCAAACGAGGAGATTTTAGTAAGATTCTTAATGGCCTCTTATTTTTTTACCCTTTTCACTGGTAAGCCTTACCATAAGAAATAGTTATTCCGAGACATATTTGTGAGCTTCCGAAATGAAATTCAATACATTTCACTGAAAAACGTCTGCTCTCAACTGCCCGAACAACCTTAGCTTAGTGTCAAGTCTCTCACATTCTAGCTGCATGCGACGCAATACTATTTCGAAAAAAATCCAAAAATTCAAGCGCGATGGAGTGGAATTGTTCCAAATTGAAATAAATACTTGCAAATCGTGGAAAATTGGAATTATTTATTTCAATATGTAATACTAATCATTTCTGAGTTTACTGTTGACATAAGTACTACTTTGATGCTAATAATTATTTAATTCTGCGCTAAGACTTGAAGAGCTAAGATTCCTGCACGTTTTTCTGGTTTTTGATTGGATGAATAGCATTTACGTAGGTAGTAATTAATCGCAATCTAATGAATCAAAATTACCTGCCTATATGTGAAGCTCAGAAAAGGAATTGTCCTTTCTCAAAATTCACACGAAGTTTCATCCGTTTCATCACGTTCAAAGAAATCCCATGAATAGCAACGCTCGTCAGTATTTTAGCAATTAAAGTAACAAACTTAATAACTTATTCTTTTCCTATCCTCGTACGAAACGAAATCGCCGTTTCAACCGTATTTTTGCTCTAGAATTCGTCATCATGAAACTACTGATGACATCTCTACGGAAGTTTTTTGCATGTCGATATTTGCTATATTTATTAGGGGTAGGTAACGAGCGCGCATAGCCAGCAGGTGCCCCACGGATAGGCTGAGGGATACTGCATACGTGAGACAGGCGGTGGCGAGATGTTGGGTGGCATCCGATGGCTTCGCGCGCATTCGCAATGCCAATTTTTTCGAAGTCGATTCTAAGAAATACCATTTCAAATATCAGGACCCATTATTGCAAAATGAGGAACATTAGATGCTATTCACACCTTTCACGTGTAAATTATCACCTGTATTTCAGCATTGACAATGCCAGTGTGGAAGGTCATGCTTTTAGAAAAAAATGTTGAAATATATTATATACATGAAGCGCCATATAGATCAAGAATCTGAACAAAAGAAAATAAAATACAATGCATACCTTCTGTAAATTATTATTCTCATTTCTAGTCATATTTCATTTTAAACCTCAGCATCGAACATGAACTGCGTCACTGATATTGTCCAACAGATAATTTGTACTGGGTACTTGAGGAAAGATCTTTAGTATCTTCGATATGAGTAAATAATACCGAACGTTACTTAAAATACTTTAAATCTGCAGGCACTAATTCACCATTTCCCAATAATCGAATTAAATCAGTGAAAAACCTTTGATTCCTCTATTAATCACACATGTTCAAATATTGGATTTTGAGCCTTAAATTAGAAACTGATACAAAGAGTATGGCGTAAAATAATAGAGAAAAATAATTTTGATTGGAATGAAGTACAATGATTGTAGTCGCATTCAATGTATCACGATGAACAACTAAACATAGAAGAACCTCTTGATTTCTTAAGTTTACTCATTGACTTTCTTGTACTTTATTAAAAGAAATCCCATGAATGGCAACGACGTGCAAAAAGAGTTTGTCGCTTTAAAATGCTCGTTATGTATACACCGTTTGTTGGGTAAAACTCTTCCTGAGAATCACCTTGAAAGAAGGTGGATTGGCGGTGTAACTTATAGCATACCTGATCGACAATCGGGAGATCCGGGTTCGAATCCCGGCCAATCTAAATATATTTTCATAGAGAATTCCATCGTAGGTGTACATAAATTTTCACTCGTGCGCGTGACTGCGTGATTACTTTCTTCAGGCAGTTCTTCAAAATCCTCACGTTCGACAGGGTCCTAGCCTTACTTTCACTCTGCTGAAATCGTTAATTGCACCAAACACATCCTCCCCGCGCATTGTCTGAATGAGGAAAAATGAACGAAACAAGATCATATTCCCCGCATTCATGAGTTGTTACGACAAAAAGTGCAGCGTTTCAAGTATGTTACACGAGTTAGGATGGGAATCTTTACAGGAGCGTAGATCGAAGTATAGGCTTAACTTACTTAGGAAATTCGAAGAAGATATTTTCTCAGACGACGTGAATCATATCCTTCGTTTACCATCGTACTATAGTAGACGCGATCATGAGAAAAAAATAAAAGAAATAGACTGCAAAACAGAGAGATTTAAAATGGCATTCTTCCCTAGTACTATTAAGGATAGCAAGGTTGTCTCAATTGATAGAATTAATGGCGTCTCTCGCTAGGATCACTCATTGCATGTTTTTTTTCATAGTTTCATCCTTGTATGTATTTTCTCGAGGAATTATTAACCATTAGCAAGTTTTTTTTATGAATTAGTATGTATATTTTGCTAGGGTGCGTAATACATATTTCTATGACCGTGTGGTGTGCATGTGGAAGTCCTCTTGCATGCTGCATGTTGGTGATTTTTCACCCCCTGCCAAACACCGTTGAGGTGGCTCGCAGGGTATTATGTAGATGTAGATTCACAATCTCAAAATTCCCGGCACGATGGATTCTTACGCAAGATTAACGTTAGAGCGCTATTTGGGCGCAGGGGATGCGGAGTGGACGAAAATCGATTGACGAAGCACGCGGGAGATACGTACCTACACAGCTACGTAAGCAGCGATAAAAAGCACGCTTCCGTTCCCCTCCCCCCCCCCCCCTTACGACATTCGCAAAGGGAACTATAAAACTGGGTTCGAACGACGAAGTTGACTTCTTCGATGGTTGCTCAAAATGATATCTCACCACTATTATCAACACACGTATCCAAAGAGTGAAAATAGCCTTCGCGATGGTAGTGAATTCTTTCAGCATCGGCATCGAATTATTTCATCTGACCATTTTTAAGTACTGCTCACACTCTTTAAGAACTCCCACCGCGGTAAAATCTTCTTTTGGTACTAACCTAGGTTAGATCGACTTGTTTTAATTACATACCGTTGTCAAACTTTTGCTTTCTTCATAAGGGTACTTTTTTCTGAGCTGGAATTGAGAGATGCGTGCTAGATAGGAGCTCACACCACCTGCACAAACGTGTAGGTACGAGTAATTTTTATCAACATACGAACTTTTTCTAATGGGTACAACTACAGCGAATATTCCGTCAAAATTTACTTTAGAATGATTTAAAGCAAAGAAGATAAAAAACATGATGTCTTTTTTTCGGGAAACAAATCTCCCCTTCCATGCGTAGATTTCATTTATCAAACGGCAGGCCGCAAAATAAATAATAAAAAGTCGATGATTAGTTAGTGACGTGGAGATATTTCGACGAGTTGAAGTAGCGATGCTTCTCAACGCCGTGGGAAGTGGTCTACCCAGCGCTCCTGAATAGATAGCTCACGTTCCCGTCCTGTCCCTGCCAATACGACCCTGCCTGGAAATTGGTACAACGTCCCCTGGAGCAGGCCGGAAGTACGGCGACGCAGGAGTTAATTGCACAAAACACAGCGACGGCCTTTGCATCGGCGAGCAATCGGAACATAGGGTTGTAAATTGATTTTATGGCCTGATCGAGAGGGGGAAGTGGGGGGGGGGTCCTGAATGGGGATGCAACATTGGACGTCGAATAAACTAGCAACAGTTTCGCACAACGAGCACAGACATTGGCCAACGACGCCTCGAAGCATGCTTTCATCCCAATCCCCCGAATAGGTACCTACAGGCGCCCTAGGCGAGGTAGGCAAGGTATTCGCTCCACATAATTCACTTCAACGCCAAACTTGTCCAATCTTGTGGGATTTGAACACGATCAGGCATCGCAGAAAACAAATAACCTATCATTTGAGCTAAGTGTCGTAACTAGGAATATGCTTTTTGGGGGGGGGGGGGGGTCTGGGGTTGAGGTTCGGGAAATTTTTTGAAAAATTACATGTCTGGAAATATATTTTACATCATTTTGGCACTTAACATTTCCCTTTGAGTAAATTCAGTAATTATGCTTCAAAACGAGACAATAGTTTAAAATATTTTTTATTATTTCTCTGAGGCTTTGGGGGGGGGGGGGGGGAAACTGTTGTTAGTTTATTCGACATCCAATGTTGCATCCCCATTCAGGACCCCCCCCCCTTCCCCCTCTCGATCAGGCCATAAAATCAATTTACAACTCTATGTTCGATCTATCCCCCTCATCCCTCCCATAGTTACTCCACTGTTTTAGCCTGTTAAGTGGTCACAGAAAACCAGTGCATGGCTACATCTACATACCATCCCGCAAGCCGCCTCCATTTGCGGTGGGCGGTAGGACACAAGCCGAGGCAATAAGGTAGAGAGGTAATTTTTTTCTTCTATTAATTAGCCTTTTAGCCAGTAAGTGGCATATAAAAACATTAGCCTCAATTATTATATTTCTCAACGATTGAAAAATATTGAAAGAGATCGATTTTTTGGAGGGTTTAAATATTAATGACTAATCAAGTGAATGCTAGTTTGGCGGTAGGAATTAAGCCAAAACGACGCATATTCTGAATCTTAGGGACGTCAAAAATTCCAGATTTTGGGATGTAAACGTTACTTCTTACTGGAAACAAAATGAAGCGATGGAGTTGTAATTTAACGAATTACTTGTGTAAGACTCCACAAAAGTACGCAAAAACGCCTTCATCCCAGCTGGCATCAGGAAAACGATTTAAATTTATTATCGTGAACAATACCGCTACATTGTTTTGTAAAATCTAGCTAAATCCGTCAAAAAATACGATTTTATATAATCTGAAATCAAAATTGTTTTCGTAGAATAGGAAATATAAATTGCATTACATTGAAAATATTAAAAAATAGTGAATTTCTATCCACTCTCCGCAATAGCCTGGAAAGAGTGTTGACTCCTAACTAACGGTATCTCGAACCGTTCGGCTGTTGCATCGCCAATATGCGCACCGTCGAGGACTCTAAAGACGTTTTGAGGATTTATTTGAGTATCTCGTCGTCTTCATTTCCGTTCGCATGTATCACCGTGGGCGGTCTTGTTCGGACTTTTCTGGAGGAGGCGAAAGGAGCGGAAAGAGGCGATTACTGACGGAGGGTCAGGCCGCCGTGGTGGAGTGCAGGGCAAATAGCGGACTGCGGAGGCCTTGTCGCCCGCCCGGCCCAACCGCCCGTTCTCCCGTCCACGCTAACAGCTGAAAACACACCAGCAGCGTGGAGGTCTCGGCGTGCGGCCCACTGCCAGCCGTAGACAGACCGCTTTCTCCCACTTCCTTCCCCACTTACATCCAAGCGAAAGCCAGCCAGCCATCCTCAACACCACGCGCAATATACCATTACTTTTGAGCTAAGTTTCAAAAGTTAAATTTTTTGAATAATTAGAATTATAGAAATTATAGAGTTAGAACGCGTGCAAAGTAGAGCTGCCAGGTACGTGAAAAATCGTTGCGATAGCCTTGTTAGTGAAAGTTACCTCTTAGATAAACTCGGATGGGAATCTCTGTCGGACCGTAGATTGAAAAATAGACTAAACCAGATGAATTCAAGAGCAGTGTCTTTTCTAACGAAGTTAACCATATCTTACGGATGCCAACATACCACGGAAGATCAGATCATATAAATATAATAAGAGAGATAGATTGTAGAACAGACAGATTCAGAATGTCATTTTTTCCGCGATCAATAAGAGATTATAACGGTGACGATAGAACTCATAAATAGATTGCATGACTCTGTAGTGTAGCCTACTAACGTATGTATACTTTAATGCATGTTTCTTAATTTTATTATTATTTCTAAGAGCATGTGGTAGTATAATTTTTAAGCATGCATAACGTTTTTGGACCGTGTGTTGTGCATGTGGGAATCGAATTGCATACTGCATGTTGGTGATTGGTTACCCCCTGCCAAACACCCTAGAGGTGGCTCGCAGGGTATTATGTAGATGTAGAATATGGCTTAAATCATCGACTCGACATCGACGATGTGGTGCATGTTGAAAAATTCCTTCTTAAAAATGTCTCGACAATCGCTCGCACATAGCGGCAACTCGTTCGTATCACGGCATTCTCAGCAGCGGATTTTATCTGGAGAGGGGAGATGCAACGTTTTTCTAGGTAACATGCGAAACAAATTCGCTTTTATTTACTAATGATATTTAGATTAAAGGATTGTGCTTAAAAATAGTATGAGTACGTCACAGAGCGATTCCACGTCAGTAGGCACACCATCGTTTTAGGCTAGATTATGGCCAATATCTACATCTACATAATACCCTGCGAGCCACCTCTAGGGTGTTTGGCAGGATGTGATCAATCACCAGCATGCAGCATGCAATTGGACTACCACATGTACACCACACAGTCCAAAAAACGTCACGCGCACTAACGAATTATACTACCACATGCTGTTATAAATAAAATTCAGAAAGATGCATTAAGTTATACATAAGTTAGTAGGCTACACTACAAATCATCTAATCTATTTGTGAGTTCTAACGCTGCCGTTATAATCTCTTATTGATCGTGGAAATAAAAAGACATTCTGAATTTGTGCGTTCTACAGTCTATCTCTCTTCTTTTATTTGTATGATCTTATCGATCTTATCTTCCTTAGTATGCTGGTGTTCGTAAGATATAGCTAACGGTGTGGCTAATGATATATGTGGGTGCATGTTATTTCCGACTTACGACCAATCGGACCAACCGCTAAACTTCGGAACTGCTCGGTTAAGTCTTGTAGTACCTGTACAAGTACATACATCCTCATTTAAAATGTATGAAGAGATTCTTTCCCGGCGTATGTGAGCATTGAATGTTTCTCGGGCGATAAACTCCATCGTCGCCGACGTTTCGATGAGTGCGTTGCTCATCTTCCTCAGGGCTGTCAGGACTTCCGCCGGATGATGCAGACGGAGTGCCGATGCTTCCAGGATATGCACCACGAGTATTCATCGTCTGGGACGACAGTTTTGCCTATAATTTATAGCTGCCGTCGGCTTCCTCACGTAACTGACCAGGAGAAGCGGATTGCAACGCCGACCAAGCTGTCTTCTTTAACTTTTTTAACTTTGTTTTAGTTCATCTCGAGATGAAAAGTACGCTAACTTGGTATTTTCCACACTTTTATACTTACTTGATGCAGAGGTTTTGTTGCTAGTTGTAATGAAAGTGTAAGCTTTTTTATTTTAATATTGACAAAATGATCTTTGGATGCAAAGCGTACACGTTCGAGTGAAGAAAAATCATTCGCTTGGACGTTTAGAAATGAATATCTCAGAATATCACTTTGTTTGTGAGTGAGGGCCATAGGGAACTGTACCACTACATTTCCCAAAAGCAAGATTTGTTCCCCAGTAATGTCAATCTATTTTTTCCTTTACTAAAATGTACGGCTACACAGAAAATGATTCTAATATCACGACATTAAAAAGTTAACCCAGCCAAAATAGCTGTGTAATTTGGCTTCAATACTTTCAATTATTAATCTCTCATCGGATATGGTGAAAACATTCCCTTCCACACATTTATTGGCTTTATAAATTCGAATAGGTGAGAAAGTGCATAATTTGGTATACTACGACTTAGTGCCACGATTATCTCCCATCGTGCCAGTAAATAATAAATGCATACGTAATCATGATGGAAGTATTCCAATGGTCAACAACAATTTCCTAAAGCAGCAATAATAAAAAATCGTCGGATAATGAAGCAAAGTTCTCTCATCTCTAACTACAATACATTTCATGGAACTAAATAATAGTCAATGAATTTTTATGACGTTTTGAGGCTTATTCAGACAAAACTGGAGTCGTTAAAAGAAGCTACAACAAGCTATTTAGAACGCACATAATGGGCTTTAGATATTATCGATTCCTATAAATGGAGACAATATATATCGAAGGTCCAAATACAAACATTACTTCGCAAAGGTTTTCCATAAAATCGGTCATTAGCTAAGTATGAAAATCATAAAAGCTTTTTTCCTTCAGGCTTATCGCATGATTTCTCTTTACTTTATATAAAAAATTTCATTCTTAAAGAAAAAGATGAAGGCATTTGATAATTGCCATGATAAGAGTTTGTTTTAAATGATTGTAATAAATCCAACACACGCAAACGAAGGTGATTTTCGATAATCTTCCTTACATCCTCTATTGCATCCAACAGTCCAAAAAACTTTATGGCAGTGACCCATGAGTTTGAGGTTACTTTATTTAAAATTTAAAGTTATTTATTCATTTGTAAATTTATCATTCATTACTTTGAGTTTTTGCAAGTTATTGCAAGCATTAGTATAAGGTCCCTCACTGCTTGAAGCTTGTCAAGTTCTACAATAATTCGTTGCCTCGAGCGTGACGTCACAGAATTGACTTAACGAAATTAAATGTAAAAAACTTAATAATTCCACATAAATTTAATACTCTACGAAGAATAGTATTAAATTTATGAGGAATAATAAAGGTTTTTACATTTAATTTAGTTCAGTTCTACAGTAAAAACAATAAAAATCGTATCAATGCTGCTACTCGACATCGCGGAAGAAAGAGAAGGCGGAAGAAATGCTGTTAGGATTCAATATTTCTCCCACTCAAACGTCCAGCTAAGCGAGTAGGCTGTGCATATAACTATGAAAACGCACAGACTGTATTTGCCTCGCCCTGATCCCACAACGAGCGCGGAACGCCACTTGTTCATGTTTACGACCGGCGAACCTACGTACGGTACGACAGCCTCGCGACCGAAAAGGACGCCGGGAAGAGATCCAAAGGGATATCCCCAAGGCATCGCTTCCCCTCCGGCGCCCACCCCCTCTCCCCAACACCTCCCCTCACGAGAACAGCTGACTGAGGGGGCATTGCAGCTCGTATCTCTGGTGGCCTTGGCACGGAGAGGAAGAGCAGGAGGTGGGGGGAACGACACCAGACGGAGGGAGGGGAAGTGAGAAGGAGGGGAGGTGGCGGGGAAGCGGGGGAGGGGCGGAAAGCAGCGTGGAAATTATGCAGCGGGAGATAGCAAAGGTTTCCGCTCCTGGAAATTGAAGCCTGAGGCCGATGCAGGGAAAAGAACCACATTGGGCCGGCGACTTCCTCCTATCGATTGAAATTATTTAAATGTTCGAACAATTTAAGTGTTCGATCAATAGTTAAAGAGTATAAATAATTTTTGTAAAAAGGCTAAAGATTTGTTGCTATCCAATGATAATATAAATGCTTTTTTTATTGTTACACGATTTAGGGTGGGAATCTTTACAGGAGCGTAGATCGAAGTATAGGCTTAACTTACTTAGGAAATTCCAAGAAGATATTTTATCAGACGACGTGAATCATATCCTTCGTTTACCATCGTACTATGGTAGACGTGATCATGAGAATAAAATAAAAGAAATAGACTGCAAAACAGAGAGATTTAAAATGTCATTCTTCCCTCGCACTATTAAGGATAGCAACGTTGTCCCAATTGATAGGATTAATGGGGTCGCTCGCTAGGATCACTCATTGCATGTTTTTTTCATAGTTCTATCCTTACATGTATTTTCTCCAGGAATTATTAACCATTAGCAAGTTTTTTTATGAATTAGTATGTATATTTTGCTAGTGTGCGTAATACATATTTCTATGACCGTGCGGTGTGCATGTGGCGGTCCTCTTGCATGCTGCATGTTGGTGATTGGTCACCCCCTGCCAAACACCCTAGAGGTGGCTCGCAGGGTATTATGTAGATATAGATGTATGTAGATGTGTTTGTGAAAACATACATATTATTTTTAATATTTTTATGTGAAAGGAGAAAAAAGAATTTTATTTTATTTTGTCCATAAGTTATACTTTGTTCTTGTATATTGTTAAGTTATTTTCACACATAGGTTTCATAAGGATAATCTTTCAGAAAATTATATACATACTTACTTTTGTGTTCTGGCCTGTCTAGAATTTAATTTTTTTAAAGTATGATAGCTGCATAGCTGTTTTTTTTTCAACCAATGAAGCTACCAAAAGCTCCTCTTCATTTTGGATTGTTGAAAAAAAGTGTACATTTAAGTTTGGAGTAATAAATTCATTCATTCATTTCGAAATATTAAATGAGAGATATTTCAGTGAGAATTTTTCTACTTATTCGGTATGAATGAGTCCTGGTAATCCGAAATAATTGGGAATGAGCCCTGCTCCGATCACGTGATTGTTCGGGATAGCCGAAATAACATTAAAAAAAACATTTTCTAACCGGAAAACGAATCACAAGCGTACATCTTGGATACGACCGTGTAACTGGGCAAGACTATACTTACTCCCCCTACAATTTCTTAGACGTACTGACTCATAGGCGCGTCTGACACGTTCGACATTTGTCAACAGACATTATTTTAACTAACTTTAAATACAGTATTAATTATTGTACATAGTTTATTATTTATACTGTGTACTATATTTCAAACTTTGTTCATAAAGAATAAGGTGATTTCCAATTATTTTTTTATTGCATAAATCGAAATATTATTACTCATAGAGTACGTATTTCACGCTTTTCGATTATTAAATGACGATATCTATTTTTCGCGATTAAATGAAAAGTGAAAATTTTCAAGCGCGCGAAAACGCGACGGCTAAATATGAATGCTGGGAAAAGCCCGTGTGACGTCATTCTGGTTTCCGCTGTCGCCCTGTGAGGTGACCTTGGGGCGAGGCTTTGAGCACTGATACGATGCAGGCTGCTAGTAGGTAGCAGAGACCCTGATAGCAGGTAGCGCTTGACTTAAATAAGGATTATTAATACCCTATCAAACTAAAGAAACTTTCTGACCATGGCCAGTTTTAATAGGTGATTATTAAGACATGTTTCCCTGAGCTCTATGTAGGCATGCATTGGTTATTTCAGACGATGAAAAACTCCTATCTACTCGTATAGAAACTAGGTCCCTTTGACGTCACGTGGAGTTGCATCGCATGGGCGCCAATCTGGCCTTTTACAAAAGAGGTTAAAATTGACCATTAACATTCGTCTAAACTGGGGGTTCTTAAACCAAAAAAATTGTATATTATGAATACACGTGGGTGGGTAACGAATCGCAATAAATACCTTTCGTTTTCTTTGATGAAGGAAGCTACCCTATTATCGTTCACAGTTTTAGACCAAAATCCGTGTCGTAACTGTGGGTGAGGATGAGGGGATGGATCACTCCCAAAGCCTCAGACAAAAAGAAAATTTACTTAAAACTATTTCCTAGTTTTGATAAATAATAACTGAATCAGCTTAAAATTAAATTTTAAATGACAAAATGATGTAAAATGTATTGCCAGGCATGTTATTTTTAAAAATTTTACCCGCACCCCCTGTTGCAAGGGAGTGGTCCCCCTCCTGTGCCCCTGCATCCCCTCTAAAGCGTATTCCTAGTTACACTACTGGCCTAAATATTAAAGAAAAGAACTGTTTTGTAAAAAACGAAATGTTAATTTTCTTGGAAAGAAATATTTCGCCTCGGCGCTGTTCGAATAACGGGGAAGTTCGGATTAGCGGGGCTCAGCTGTAATTGTCTCTTCTAATCTTGCTCTATTTTCATGAAGTCTTGTTTGCGTAATCTACTGTGTAGGAAGAAAAACCATGTTTTGTACACTATATACATATACAACCACCCCACCTCGCTAGTCTCCTGGCGACCAGCTATTCCCAATAATAGAAAATGCGGGTGCGAAGTCTCGCATAGCATTTATTTAAGTATTCCGTCGTATTAACTCCAGCCGTGTGAAAAAATGAATAAATATTAGAGAAAAGGAGATGTGCTCACCGTATCCTACGTATCATTTTTTAAAGTCCATTATTATTCGGGGAAAAACGAATTCGCATATCTATCCGTTCGGCAAAATATCTCTCTCCTGATTTATCGTTCCTGTCGGACCTGAGAATTTAGTGAGGTTCTAATACGATGTTCACCGTGTATCTCTGAATGTTATCTATACCCAATTGCTCAATAAATCAGCCTAGATTGTCTGCACGTTAATGCATAACGCAGTGTGCGCATGTAACGCTTCCTGTTCGCTCGTAGCAGTTTTTGACGAATCGTGACTCTTTACTTTGCATTTCTTGACGAATTAGATAACCAAGTGAACCGTAATAATATGAGGCAGAGGTAAAACGGATTATTTCATGGCCAAAAATAAAAGAAATAGCACCTAGGGTGAGGTAAAATTGGAAGAATAATAGTCAGAAATGGAAACGAAATTAAAATTCTTTTAAGAGTACAATTGCTCAGACACCATATGGAGACACAAGTGAATGAGAAATTGTACGAAATACAATGCTACAATAATGTGGAAAAAGAAACACATACAGCATATACCTTTGCAATTAAGTTAAATCAAGCAGTTTAAGTTAATTCGCGAAACACGAATTACTAATTTTATTAGGGCGAATTTAATTTCAAAATATATAAGTAATTGGGTAGGTACTATTTAAGTTGATATTCCCACACACTTTCCTTTCCATCACCGCCTAAATTTTACCAGAAATTAATTTGGCGTCACTTTACCATTTATAATCCAGCTCGATAATGGAAAATCTCATGTAGTCACAGCTGAGACTACGCATCATTACTCTCGGACGCTTAATATGGGTGCCGACAAAACACTATAATCCTGATTTTTTAGTATTTTCAAGAGAAATGTGGTTTGTCCTCAGCAAATGACGTTGCTTAGTAGAGTTGCCGTGAACCATAAGACGCTCTCCTCAAGTTTAAAAATTCGATTATTACCCCAATTTAAGTAGCAAATGATGTTTGACATCACACGCAATGCATGCACCAAGTTTTCATACCATTTAAAAATGAGTTTCCTGTCCCTGCATTTGTTTTTGGCTTCTTCGTGACTACTTTCAACTTTGAATAGCAATTCTAGCTGAAGTCAGTACCTATTTTTCTATAACGTTAACCATTATATTGACAATAGAGCAGCGTAGCAACACATCATCCGCTAAATTCCTGTTGGGGTACTTGGAAATTCTGTTTCTACCGCTTCCTGACAAGCTGCATGGAAGAAAATGAGGCACTTTAAATAATTACATTTCGTCTCCACTCCTTTCAATCTGAGATTCAGAGTCACGCCCAAGATGAATGATATGATAATTACTACAGTCGGAGTACTAATACCTGCGTTTCCTATGCAGTTAACAGCTTGTGAGAACAGTTTAACAAGATTACTCTGTGCTCTGGGAAACAAATTCATAAAACCTACCAAACCATACACTTAGCACACGGCAACTGTTACTAATCACAGTTTTTTTCTCTTTCTAATGCCTTTTGCCAGCACAATGAAGTACACACCCTATTGTACGTACGAAGAATTACGGGCTAGTTCTTGGCATAGCCAGAGAAAACGAGAGCATGTCAAGCAAGACCACATGTTCCCGTTAGCAGAGAAGGTGGCTCGTCATGCACCCGTCCTTCTCATTACCGAGAGAGGTTCAAGTCATCCATCAAGAACAATGGAACATGCACCACAATAATTTGCTCAAGACAGTGTGCTATCCAAAGTAAGTAAGAAGAAATTTCTACCTCCGTATAATCATGTGTATTGAATCCAACCCGTCTTTTCTTCTGGTTTTGACATATCTAGGCTTCATTTATTGCTTTAATTAGCGATTTAACTTCGTGAAAATAAAATAGTGGACACCCTCTCAAACTTACCAGGCAAGAGATGAACTCAAAGTAATACTTGAGCGTGTCGTTCAGTCAGGGCAGTTTGAGATTTCAAAACATTGATACTTTTCAAAATGAATTTCGTTCTTCTAAAACACAACTGAACGATCGAGAAACGCAAGAAAACCAAATAATTTTGAACCGGAAACTATTTACAGGTTCCAATCTTCTATATTATTTCTACTGTATAGATACCTTTTTCTCAACTTATACGCAACCAAACTCTACAAATGAGGTACCAAAATGCACAGAATTTATCAGAGAACATGTGACGGCATATCTAACTTCCTTAATATTGCTATTGTTTCCTAAAATAGGTTTTTAAATAATTAATAAAAGCGGTAAATATTCCTGACGTTAACGGCGCACAAACTGATACATTTGTTCATTTGCAACAACATCTCGCATTATTTAAATAACTTTGATCAAAATGCGGCTGATTCCACATTCAAGTCTCCTGTTGATACATAAGTATGAGTCATCATGTGCGTTTAACAGAGGATAGTGTAATTACTTCCAATGTTGTGTTTAAAGAGGTCCTATGACCTCAATTTGTACATGAACATTCCAATTAAATTTTTTACTTAAGACCCTGCCTTTTTTTTCTACATTTTAATATTAGAAACGCGCCTATCCCTCAGTGGACCTGCATTGAAAAGAGCGGGGGAAGGCTGCTGGGAGCGGGCGCATCACGCTCGTTACACGATAAAATAAGAGGCATACGCTGGTAAAAAGGCATTAGTACTTCCTCCATGGAAGTATTGGACAAGAAATGATGTTTACAAGTAAATTTGGTAGATATGAAAAAATACTGACAGGAGAATTGCACGGAGAGCTTCGTCAAACCAATTACCCTTAAGATTGTCGTCCAACGATGATCACGGGTAATAAAACTTTCAATATTCAATCGATATATTCTCAATGCATACCTTATGCTATTATTAAGCGGCATTTCATTTTCATGGATATCTCCTCAAATTATGTGTCTTTATAGCTGTTTTTCGCATAACCTAAGTGATCAGTAGCGTTGATCCTCTTGTCATTGGCGAAGTGAATACGATATGTGGCTAAGGTGCATTCCAATAAGTGGCCTGCCCGTCTTTTTACAAGCCTACATCTACATGTACGAGGTACCGTGTAAGTCACCTCCAGGGTGTGTGGCACGGGATGATTCCACACCAAGCATGCAGCACTTATTTCCTAGCCTTAATTAGAAACGCGCTCGTTCACCTTCAATCGGGATAACGTCACGCAGTCAAACCAGAAACTAGGAGAGTGCTAAGGACACAAACATACTAATATGCAAATAAAACTACAAGTTAGTGATAGCAAAACGAAAAGTTAGCTTAACGGGTGATTCATGCATGAGTTATAACATAACAAAAATTAGTGCAGATGGTTAGTATTGACAAATATAATAATTTATTAACCACACATGCCAGTGGCGGATACGAATGGGGGAACCCCCTCCCCCTTGCGGGGCCACCCGAATTGCCAAACATTGCAGAAACTTATAACATGCAGTGACTTTTTTATATCATGAGATGGCATTGTCTTGTATATGTGTATATGTATAATCATTTTAATTAAAAATTTCTGAAGCTCCGCACGCGACTTGATTGTATTTTTTTACAATAGAAGTAGATGTAACTCAAGATATCTTTTGCGCCCCCTCCCCCCTTTTAGAGCCTATTTTACCCATTCCGAGTCAAGTTATCCTAGAGCTATTAGGGTCCCTAATCGAACGCGGAAAAAAAGTCATCATAAATCTATTCGGTTCTGCAGCCTACTCTCCTAATCTTATCTATGTGATCGTTTCTACCATAAGAATTAGGCTCTCTCAAAATCTTGGACGCCAGGCAAAAAGTATTCTACTTGAAATTTCCGTAAGAGATGTAATCTATTTTTTTCCTTCGATTGGTTAAACTTTACATGACTATACGTTATATAACTATATTACGGTAGTTGCACTCGCTAGCCGCTTGAAGCGCTACTAACCGCCTGATACACAATGGGTGTCCGACTTCATTTCACCTAGCCCGACTCAAGCTATTCTAGAGTTATACTATCACAAGTAATTATGGTCCCGGTATTGTATGTGGAATAAACCGTATCTTAAATCTATCAGTTATGCAGTCTATACCCCTAATCTAATCCATGCGATCGGATCTACCGGGAGGCACCAAGTCATATCAATTAAGTTCTACAAACAGGAAAACCTGAATTTTAAGACCTTAAACGGAAGCGAGGATAACTTCTCCTATTCTCCTCAAAGGTAGATACTTTACACCTTGAGCTACTTCCATGGAGATAACATAGAAAACTCAACTGCATTTCATGCTCTGATATCGATGCAGCATAAATGCAAATACGTACTAAACACTATCAAGAATACTCCGACGTTGAGTGGAGTGTTTTCCAGGCGAATGAAAGCTTTCTGATTTGTAGAATAAGCGTAAATATAACGTATTTCGTTTATTATCGCTGAAACACCCATCGATTAAGAATAATCATAATGAAATACTACTTCACGTACTCCGACTGCGGTAGAAGTGTCTTAGGGCTAACTGATTTCAAGATTATCTGTTCTATCTAAGAAACGTGACAATGAGGTGACGGTATTTTTTCGGATAGTCACGTCCAGCATCATCAATTTCACAAACAAACAAATAAATGTTATTTGTCCCACAATCGTGGTGATGAGTCAACACTGTTTCCTCCAGAGCCCGCTTCCCGCTATTTGCTTCTTGAAAACATAAACGGAAACGTTAATTGAACAAGAAGTCATTAACTGAAACTCCATGGAGATAGGATGAATATAAACACATACTGTTCCACGTACTTCGATGTTGGTCAAAACGTTTAAGGGCCAGATTATATAAAGCTTATCTATAATGCGAAAGAAACGTGACTATGAGGTGATGGTATGTTATCACATCCAGAGTCATTATTTCGACAAACAAACACAATTTCCCATTAACTCTTTGGCAGCAAGACCGAGTGGAGATGATAAATCCAAACAATGTATTGATATGATCGTGATGTGCAAAGGCTACTTCCGGCACAGCTTGCTTCACGCTATTTGCTTCTGATTCACGCTTGCAACAACGTCGATCCCGTCCAAAGAATTGCTTCTTCATCCACCACGGCGGAGTATCTTGGTTGGTCTTCTTCTCAACATTTGTCGCGCCGACGGCGCCTACAGAAGCTGTCCCGGCAGAGCAATGTTCACATCAACAGCCAGTTCACAATACGATAATTTTTATGAGCAATTGTCCGAGTTGTGTGTAGTATGTTGTTTCTGTCAGAAGAAGCTTAAAAAGTTAGTATTGAAAACATTAAATAGAATTTTTTTTAGCAATTCCACATAGAAAGATATTAATAAAGTAAATAATTTAATAAAATGTATTGTATTTTATCTTTTTTTTTATAATTTCTTGCTATTTTTATTTTACTTTTTTGTCGCAAGAGAAACATTTTATCATTTTACCATTTTTTAGTTTTTTTCTATTTTTGATTTCAAATACAACAAAAGTATTCGACAAATGATTGTATTTAAACAAAGAGAAATGGATAGGCATATAAAAGACACGCAGAAGGGTAATTACGAATCTTCCCTATGACTTCTCACCTCATCTAGTTTTCATGCAATTGGTTGTATTTGTTCATTGAATTTGAAATAGTAGAAAGCCTAGCGACTATATTACGCTGAAGTACCGCTCCCGCCCTATAAGCGAACCGCAAAAATAAAAGAGATCGAGACGACTTGTACGTGGGGGTGTCGTAATGAAGTCCTCGCAGGTAGCGTAGCGGCTCGGGCGCGGCTAGTGGTCGTCGAGCTACCGCCGCGGCGCTCGTGCTTCAAGTGGCCGAGATAAGAGACAGGAGGGGAGTGGAGGAGAGAGAGGAAATGAGGGGGAGGGGGGGGGGGGGGGCTGGGCATTTAAAACGGGGGCAGTGACCTTGCGAAAGTCTGTGAGGGGAGGAGGAGTAGGGGTGAAATTGAAGCATTGGAAGTTGAAGGGGGTGGTCAGGCTGTGGCCGGTTGAGGACCTCGTCGATGTACTTGCGCACGTCGTCATTCTAGACCCCAGCGAAGCCTGCTGGAGGCGAGAAGAACCAAGGGGGCGGAATGAGGAACATGAGGCTCTTCATGTTCGCTAGAAAGCTCGGGGATGCATATCAATCATCTGGACCGAACAATAATCAACACCAACGCGATACCCTGCGAGCCATCTCATGGTTGTTTGGCAGGGGGTGAGTAACACAATGTGAATTATCGATTTTAAAATTAAAATTCATTTTTTTTCATTAAATTAAATTAAATTTTATTATTTCATTATTAAATTAAATAAAATTAAATCTTTAAAAATCGATGAGGTCTATTATTATTATTATAGTTAACTACCGATTAAGGTAGCTTTCCATGGAGTACTAAAGTAGTGATCTGGGAGCCTCCCTTTCCTTCCAGCACTGCCTTCTTTAATTCACTGTATGGCCTACTCTCTTTCAATCTATCCAAAAATCCTATTCTTTTCCTTCCCCTCCCTCGTTTCCCTAACATTCTACCCTCTAACACCATTTTCATCATCTCCTCACCGCTAAGCACTAACTCCATCCATACCTTCTGTCTCCTGCGTATCTCATCTAAAAGCTGCCTCTCCTCGCCAACCATATCCAGCACTTCGTCGTTCCCTTTCCTCTCCGTCCATTTCACCCTCTCCATTCTTCTCCATACCCACATCTCGAATGCCTCCAATCTTCTCTCGTCGTCTTCCCTCAGTGTCCACGTTTCCGCACCGTAGAGAGCTACACTCCAAATCAAACTCTTCACTAACCTTTTCTTTAAACTCTTACATAAGGTCATAATAACAACATAAGGTCTATTCAATTCTAAAAATTTAATCGTTCACGATTTAATTCAATCTAATCGTTCCTCTTTATGAAAGTCAACTATAACTTTTTATTCTTCAAAATTTTTCTTTAACTTCATATTCGATTAATTTTGGTACATATCATTGCGTTCGAATTAGGGCATGAAGTATATCCAACAGGCAATAGGGAAAGTAAAAAGGTGACTAATAATGTAAAATACGGCAGGATAGTTGAGCAAAAATGCTGTAGGCCCTAAAATGTCCATACAAAAACGGGGTTGAGTAGTTTGGCCGCAAGTTAGTAGTAAAAAATATAGGAATTATACAACATGTAGGTAAAAATACAATGCAAACTAATGGCTAATTCATTTCCGACAAAAGTGTGTCGCATAATATCATATATCGAGTTTAAAATGCATTAATATTCATCAAATTGCGGTATGAATCTAGAGCAGTTTCCTTCTCTGAATTAATTCTGATGAATATAGTTCAATATGAGCGGCCGTCTCCTCCTCTAAAAATGCTTTTCTGTCTGTTATCTTTCCTCCTCTCCCAACATGGTCCCATGGTGCTGCTTCGCCTTCTTCTTTTCAACGTCCGTATACACAAGCATAAACTACCGCCAACAATGGTCGCGAAACGGCGGTCATAATTCCAACCACTGTTAACGGTAACTTGCGTACACACCTCGTTTTGTAGCAATACTGCTGCTAGAGGGCTAATTCAAAGTAACGCATATGTAAAATGCGCTAATTTACAGTGGGGTTGAGTTGAGTGATCGCAAAAATTTGGAACGCACTCCCAGGCGAAGAAACAAGACACCGCGCGAAGACAAAGAAGAGCTGGGGGGCTCACTTAATGGTTTTGTACATAGTATTACTAGATACCCCTAGTCCTCGGAGAGCTCTACCTAAACCTCTCAAAACCAACCTTAAAGGTTGAATCAAAGGGTGAATACATGAGTGAGTTAATAATTATACCTGATATGTCACATATAATGCCCAAAATTATTTGTTAATTAATTCTATGTTTGAACCTATTCTCTGATTTTGTATAAGTAAGTAAATTGTATTTGTTCTTAGAGGACAAGAGTCGTAGAACAATAAATATCTTTTCTTAAAAAATCATACGTAAAACTCCTTGGACCGGAGTAGGTGTGCATTTCGTATGCTGAGGGTGGTAATTCCACTTCAGTTTCCAGGGCTACCGCGAATCAGGGGGCGTAATTGGCTCATCATGCTCGCTAGAGAGCTCTGGGATGCATATCAACCATCTGATATCAATCGATATAACAACACGATACCCTGCAAACCTCCTCATTGTTATTTAAATGAAAGCTGGTTGCACTTTTCCACAATATTTAAATGCGTGCGATGCGTTTCGGCTCTCAGAGCCGTCATCTGGTACAAAACACTGTATTACACATGAACATCACCTCTTTAACTTTGAAAAAGGGGCGGGGGAGGATTTGACAGTTTGAAGAAGGGGTGGGAAACAGGCGTGGAGACAAGAGCTGTACCTTTTCTCACTGTCTCCACTCTATACGCCCGTTTACCACACCTTTTTCTTTTAGTTTAGTCTAAAATATCAGGATAACTGCAAGACTAGCTGACTGCTAACTCTAGGAAATGAAGCTAGAAACCTCGGGTGATAGTGCGAATAATTACAAAGTTCTCTCCCTTATTTCATAAAATTAATCTCCACGTAGTTCATTCGTCAACCATTGATTTGAAGTAAAATCAAGTTTTAACTTATGGTATTGCATTAGATTGGATTATGTATTTTGTCAAAAACTATTAACGTAACTTTCATATGTAAAGGACTAGGGGTATCTAGTAATACTATGTACAAAACCATTAAGTAAGTGTACAGTGTATTGTACCAGAGGATGACTCTGTGAGCCGAAACGCGTGTTATGCATTAAAATATTGTGGAAAAGTGCTACCAACTCTTATTTAATTATGTCGAACTTCTATGATATAACGCCTGAATCTGTTGAACTCAACTTATGGGTGTTTGGCAGGGGGTGCGTAGCCAGAGTGTGAATTATATACAGTGGAACCTGGATAATTCGAACTTCTTTAATTCGAAATCTTCTTTAATTCGAATTTTTCCCGTGGTCCCTAGCATTTTGTATTAAAACAATGCTAAAACATCGTGGATAATTCGAAGTTTATTTTGGATAATTCGAATTTTTAAGTAGCAAATCATTAAATTACGATTCAAAATATCCATAAATAAAAAAGTAAAAAAACATATTCCAAGCCACATTTGACGAACTTTTAGTGAGTGTACTGTGTAGTGATCATGGCATCAACGTCATCGAAAAAACCAGGGTCTTATAAAACTTTGACATTAGCTGAAAAAGTCAGTGTGATTAAAGAAGTGGAAAAAGGAGTAAAGAAAAAATCTGAAATCGCGAAAGACTTTGGAATTCCACCCAACACCCTATCGACTTACTTAAAAAATAAATATAAAATTCTCAGCAGTGCAGAGGAATTTGATAAAGACAGGAAACAATCGCGAGAGCCAGGAAATTCAGATGTCGACAACTGTGTGCTGAAATGGTTCAAGCAGACAAGAGACAAGAAAGTTCCTGTAAGTGGTCCTCTGATTAGGATCAAGGCTGAGCAGTTTGCTAAAGAATTAGGAAAGCAAAATTTTAAAGCTAGCACTGGGTGGCTGGATGGTTTTAAAGAGCGCAATAAAATTTTGTTTAAGGCAGTCTGTGGTGAAAGTGGGGCCGTGAACCTACAGGAAGCTAACCAGTGGAAGAGAGATCTGGAAGAGATGATCCAGGACAGAGACCCGAGAAATATTTTTAACGTTGACGAAACCGGTCTTTTTTTTAAATGCACTCCTGACAAAACACTTGCATTTAAAGACGAAAAGTGCCACGGAGGGAAATTAAGCAAAGAAAGAATCACGCTATTGGTTGGCGCTAATATGGATGGTTCGGAAAAGCTGCCTTTGCTAATGATAGGAAAATCGGCCAATCCTCGTTGCTTTAAAAATGTCAAGTGTATTTACTTTTCATTTGTAGGAGACCTTGGATTCCACCCGAAATGCGATCCCGAGACCATTCAATGAATACCCAAACAAACTCACCTCTAGGCAACCACATTTACTATCAGTAAAATCGTCTATAAGTATTTTAGTTTTCTCAAAGTCGTGCCATGACCTAGCATAGCTTTAATTTTACTTCAAACTCCGCTGCACTTATTAAGAGCCGAGGCTTTTGAAAAGGTCTCGGTCAAAGCAGCACTGCCTTGCGGCGATGGGCGAATTAATTAGGGCCGAGGGATAATTTTCACCGCGGCCAAATTTTAATTTTTGCTTCGGTCGAGAAAGAATTACGAAACGTCGACAAAGAGAGAGCGAGAGAGCGAGAGAGCAATGCAATTACTACGGAGCACTTAATTACCGGGCTTAAGGTTTTTTAAGGATAACGTCATTTAATGTACGATGGGGTCTCTCCTAAAAGAGTAAACAATTTAATTGTGGTAATTATCGGTTGCCAAATGCGATACAATACAGATGAACGAACGGAATTGGATTATATAGTGGAAGAAACTAATAGAAGGGAAAAAATTAATATTTGTTCGCCTATTCATCATCTGGACGCATTTAGGGAATTGATGGGAGAATTAAAATTTATTTTCATTTTCTCTCCGTACGTTGTGGAGCACTTAACTATGAAAATAATCAAATTCCACGAAACCTGCTGTCCCTATAATTTATAATGATCGGAAAAATTTCATTCCACTCTTTCAAACATTTGAACGAATCGTCAACGATAAATGGCCACGAAAAGTATGTAGAGAAATGAGTTCGGCATGATCAAAGGGAGAACACTCACTGAATGCTATTTCGGCCAAATATTCTCTATAAATATTTTCACATGTGTTCACACAATATGCTGTGCGTATCCTAACTCGAAATTTCATCCTTAAAAGCTGTATAATGATTCTTTTCCTTACCCCTCCTCATATTCTAGTAAAACTTTAGGAGACATTTTAAATTAGTCATATGGTAAAATTCTCAATAAAGACGCCTCGCCTAATAATTCATTTAGTCAATGATAGGCATTAGAAATGTGCCATTCAGGCGATGCATCATTCCCCAATGACCACGCGATTAAAAAAATATACAATCAGTTTTTGAAAAAAAAGAAAAATTCTTGAAGAGCTTAGTCAAGAACATAGAGTTATATAAAACTTTCTACTAAAAAACAAAATGAACAAATATAAAAATGATACACAAATGCTAGTTCATATATTATCAATAAAAAACAACCTCTGTGATATATGTTAAAATAATAAATATAACATATGCATAAATAAAAAAGATGGGATGACAGTCATAAATATGACAGTCAGATATAAAAAATAAAATAAACATCATGGTTATACATAAATAAACAAATTGCTAAGGCTGTGCGGGAGCAATGACAGTTTCCTCTTTAAATTTTCTGGTCTTATGGTATCATCTTGAAATTTCGGGGTATTTCAAGAATACCTCTTTCAACACTTATTAATTTATTGATCAACAGTGCAAAGGCCTTCACATTGGTTGTCTAATAAAATAAATCAAAATTTCCTGCTTCTTGAATTTGAAATTTTCGTCGTTAAGAAACATGAAGGAAGGAGCTATTTGCATAAAGATATAAATATCTAATAATAATAGAAATATGATCGTTATATTAACGATACTAAATAAAAAAGATATACAGAGAAAAGCGCTATCTATCAATGTATCGAAAAACACGTTCTTTTCGAGTTCTTTCCGAGACTAAGGACCGCTTCGAAATAAACGCAACGTTTAAAACATTTAAAAAAACATTTTTTTCAAATGTTTTAAACGTTGCGTTTATTTCGAGGAGTCCATCTCTGAATGAGAGGGAACTCTTGAACGTCTCCAACTCATGAAAAGTACGCTGCAGCTTCCGTAGGTTTCATCATCATCATTAGTCAACAATCCTAAGATTGGTTTGATGCAGCTCTCCATTTCTCTCTCCTATCCTTCATAGCTACATATTTATCTAATCTCTTCATAGCTACATATTTATTCTCTTTTACATCCTTTATAACCTGTCCTATATAACTCATTCGGGGCCGTCCCTTGCCCTTTTTCCCTTCCACTTGTCTTTCAACGATTGTCTTCATCAGACCATCGTGCCTCAAAATGTGGCCAACTAATTTGTCCCTTCTTCTGCATAAGGTTTTTAGGAGGCTTCTCTTTTCTCCTACTCTCCTTAGCACTTCCTGGTTACTCACACGGTCAATCCATTTTATCTTCATCATTCTTCGGTAGCACCACATTTCGAATGCTTCCACTCTTGACTTCTCTGCTGCTGTCAACGTCCAAGCCTCGCTTCCATAGAGAAACATACTCTATATGTAGCATCTGATGAATTGTTTCCTTACTTCTATGCTGGTATTTTCAGCTGTAAGAAGATTCTAGGTTTAAGCTAAAAAAAACTTTGAAAGAATGGGTAATGAACGGGGAAACGTTTTGTCGTTTTAACCCTCCCTCATTCTCCTGGATTATATTTAATGTATTTCTATTGCAGATCTGTATGAAGAAAATCATTGATTGAGGGTAAGGTTGGGCGAGGGTTGTCCACACCGCTACATCTACGCAATACTCCGCGATCCATTTCTGGGTTGTTAGGCAGGGGCAGGGCCGGTTTAAGGGCCGGAAGCAAAGTACGCGACAAGCAAAAGGGTGCCTAAGTGCTCACCTCAATATTTAGTTCGAATCAAACCAGGAAAACCAAAAAAGGTTGAGGGTTGATTTACCACAAAAGTATTGCAGAAGATAGGATAATTCGTAATCTGTATACTCTCATTGGTTGGGAAACACTGCGTGAGCCGTAAAATGCCTCGGCACGCTGCGCTGATTCATGCTCGTGTGTCGACGCTCATGTCTACGATAGCAAGGCACATAAATCATTGCTATTCGCTTATATTACTTGTAAAAACTTGCAGCTGATTTCTTTACCAATGTCTTTATATTACTGTACTTTTTTGTCACCAATACACATGCCTGCGAAAATCGATGTAATTTTTTTGTAACTAAACATATATGCGAATTTTTGCGAAAAACTCCTCTAAACTTCCTCCTATTGCAATCATCCACTTCTCAAAAAGGTTGATATCTAGATTTTATGACAGTATGATGTCTACATTATGGTATGACTAAGTTATTTTACGAATGTAATTGGCAGCGTTAAGCCAAAAATAAATGAAAAATGCTTAACTTTCGAAAAGAACGGCAAAAGCAACTTTCCGTTGGAAATAGCGCTACTTTGACGCTCTATAAGCAAACGATTTTTTTGATAAAAAAACTAAACGTGACATTTGACACCCCAGATATATTACTTACTTACATGTGCAAAGCGAGTTACAAGAAATTCGTTTTCGTCCACATTTTTTCGGAACCGGACCACGGCGCTTCGCCTCGTCCTCGCCGAATCCATGATGCCTTCACCATCCGGCGAAGGCTGGAACATACTTTGAAGGGGGACCGCTGGTTGCGAGCGTTGCGCTAATTGTGGCAAGAATGGGAGTGTTTGGATAGGATAAGCCACGCCCACTATTACCTACAGAATGGCAATCTCATAAGGGTAAGTGCGTACTTTTAGGTGAAATATTTGGTCACTACTTGTTAATTCATCAAAATTCACCACGAAGCGTACACAGTAAACCTTCTATAATTTCTTTATTCTAAGGCTTCGCAAAAATTTCGAGTTTAAACTAGCAAGGTACCTCCACTTATACTGGTATTTAATTTAATTGGAGCCAATGGGTATCAAATAACCACAGTACAAAAGTATATTTTCGAGGATATCCCCACCAGTAACGTGGCTATTGGGACACAGACTTTAAATTCCTGCATTAATAGAAGTATCGCTAATGTTCGGAACACTCTAATGACAATTACCAACGAACTACAAGTGATTATGGCAACATTTTTCACTTAAGGTAGTTCATTTGCTAAACAAAACTTAGCCAATAGGGTAGTTTCCTTCATCAAAGAAAACGACAGGCATTGATAGCGATTCGTTACCCACCATTAGTTATGCAAAATATACAAACAATTTGGTTTTAGAAATCCCAGTTTAAACGAATGGCAATGGTCAATTTTAACCTCATTTGAAAAAGGCCAGAATGGCGCCCATGCGATTCCACTCCACGTGACGTCACAAGGACCTAGTTTCTACACGAGATGATAGGAGTTTTACATGGTCTGAGATTACCAATGCATGCATGAGGCACAGAGCTCAGGGAAACATCTCTTAATAATCACCTATTAAAACTGCCTAAGGTCGGAAAGTTTCCTTCGCTTGATAGGGTAATAATAATCCTTATTTAAGCCAAGCGCTACCTGCTAGCAGGGTACTCTGCTACCTACTAGCAGCCTGCATCGAATCAGTGCTCAAAGCCTCGCCCCAAGGTCACCTCACACGGCGACAACGGGAACCAGAATGACGTCACACGGGCTTTTCCAGCATTCATTTTTAGTCGTCGTGCTTTCGCGCGCTTGAAATTTTTCACTTTTAATTTAATCGCGAAAAATGGATATCGTCATTTAAAATCTAAACGCGTGAAATGCGTACTCCAGGAGTAATAATCTTTCGATTTTCGATCGAATAAAAGTAATAGGAAACCACCCTATTCAACAATATCAGTCGAAGGCTAATTCCAAAAATTGCCAATCTAAAATGCCGAAATTCTAACCACGCCATTAACTCGGAAACATCGCCTCCAAATAGCCCAACCTCCTTTGCCGGAACCGATCTCCCCTCGAGATCACGCAGCGTCCATTTGAGAGCGGACGATTCCGCGTTGGCAAACACGGTGGAGGCGACTGCCCGCTTCGCCCCTCTCAGGCGCCACGGGACAATCGCGACGCGCAGCGTGTGCTCCACGTACGCACGTCTCATTAGGTGCGGCACGGATGTGTTCCAGGATCACGGGAGGAGAGGGCATCCTTCTGGTGTAGTAAGTGGAATAAATGTAAGTGTTGGAGGATTCATCCATTTGAGAAGTAGCTATAATGATGTATCCATGCATAACATATTCTGAGGTTGGTGGTACTTTGTGGAATTTGATAAACACTTCGAATTAATTATTTAAACTTTGTTTTTCCGTAGATTTTTGCATTAAATCGCGACCACGGTTTCGACGGTCCACAACACCAGACGGTTAACAGGCACCAGAAGATTACGTTAAGCGTCTAAACCATGGTTGTGATCTAATAAAAATTCTGTGGAAAAACAAGTTTTAATTATTCATAAAAAATCTGAGGTAATCCCTCTTAAACTTGTATCGATTTCGCACGTTCATCGCCGTAACGGTCAAAATGACCGAAACGTGTAATTCGTCTCCACGCCGTTTCGTTCATTATGAACGAAGAATTAGCCTTTCTTTTGACCGCCCATAGCACGCCGTCGGTCACAGCTACACGTATATGACGTGACCAACGCGGCATGCGCAGGAAAACGAACGCAAAAACTCAAATGGAAAGGATCCTAGAATAAAAATTAAAGAAAAAAGAATAACACGTCGGCGCAATGGGCGAATTCGTCTAAAAGTCCGCGGCAGCGCACGTGTTTCATAAGCTATGGGATGCAGTTGCTGTACCGTCGCATGATTATTTATATGTACTTATGTGGATGATGGAATTTATTTATTTTTGAAACGTTGGCAAGGAATGTTTTTTTAATCATGCGACATCAAAGAAAATATCCCCTATCGACGGCCAAAAGGCGAGTGAAAAGAATGAGGGGAAAAAAATGAAATTTTTTACTTATATTCAGCACCTCGAAAACAGCACTATTATGCCTTTAATTCGAGAGGTTTACCTACTGAAAATGGTATTGGACTATCACAAACATCCATACCATATGATGGCAATGGATAATGCGCCAACTACCCAACCGGGACTGGAATTCACGACCTTCGGTTTGTCTGGCAAGAATTCCACCCCCACCCTCCACCGATACCGGAAATGACGGAGGATAAGGAGAACTGATGTCTCGAGTGAAAAAATCCAATAATGGCGACTCTATAAACGAGCCCACGCACAAGAAAACTATCGAATAGTAATTTGAAACAGGTGTTTTGTAACCAAAACAGAAAATAACCGTACCGAAAATAATTCATGAAATCAACTGGGTAAGTATAAAAAAAAGAAAAACACATAAATAAAACTAACGGTTCTGAAAGGATCAGGCGAAAAAAGCGCCCAGCAAATAAAGCGCAAATATAGATATGAGCGAGAATAGTACAAAATTGCCAATGTGACATTAAAGTACAAAAAAGGGACTTAAGGAATTCGGGACATAATTCCGTTGGTCCCTAATCCGTGGTATAGGACAGGGGTTAAGTTATCATGAAATGAAAAGTTGGAACTACTTAGAGGTGAGTCATCACGCAATACAATAGCTCAGGTACTAATTTTACGGATAATATTGACTCATGCTGATTTAAAACAAGCTTAAGTACACTGTAAAACTGTAAATATATTATTTAAAATTGACGAAGCTATACTCAGGGTGCTGTAAAAAACGCTAAAATGAAAAATATATTAATATTTAATCATCTGGTTGGTAGAAAGCCTGGATAAAGTGTGATGGGAATCAGAAACTAATTACATTATTCAATAATAAATTAATGTTTGAAATGTCCAGAGGCGTAAGCACAAACAATGTGCACCTTTTATTTTCTGTGCGCGCAGCATTCCTAATTTCTAAGTGAATAGGGTGTGGATTCCTTTTGTAACTCCAAAAGGGTTAAGTGTGAGCTTATTTCGCGACGCCACCGAAAGCATAAACGATGGCCTTGATGGGCCTTGGATAAACCTCGGTCATTGCTCGAGATTTCATGGAAATGTTTGGACTTCGAGCGACAAGAATTGTTGCTCACTTTTAAAATAACCCGTCACCAATATATAGGAACGGGAAATTCAAGCTCATACACGAAGGAGAGTAGCATTCGGCGTGATGAAAGAGAGGGAAAACGAAGAAAGGCTGGAACAAGACACGAAGGAAGGGGGTATGGCATCCGGGCGTCAACCAAGAAAATAGGTGCGCTACACAAACTATCCATGCAGTGCAAAGAAGTGGAGTCGTGTGCAGAAACGTAAAGGGAGAGGCCAAGTATCGCCACAATGCGAAGGTCGATGCGGTCAACAGTCAACTGATACAGATCTTATGAAAAGGAAATGGAGGAACTAAAGAGTCATTCGAAGGCCATTCTTGAGGCGAAAGAAGACATTAGTGGAGATCAGGAAACAAGAGACAAACGAAGAGTAGAAGACAGCGAATCGAATACATTACACGGTAGTCCGCAAAGTTGGCTTGCGGTATATCGAATCACTGATGAATAAAATCTACTTCGTAATATTTAATTACCCCGATGATGACAGTGCGACTGAGTGAAAATCGCTAGTCAAAACTTGAGTGCTAGTGAGTGTCTGTTAACTTGACCAAATCTTCATCTGCGAGCCACGAGCGCAGGCTTCTAAAAGCACGGAAGCAAAATTCAGAACAGTATTCGCCCGTTTTCGCCAAAATTCAATGGTTAGGTACTGAGGCCAGAGCACAGGAGAGCAACCTTTGTAAAAGCGATCTTGTTCCCTATCATTATATCTTAGACGCAATCAAAAATTGAGTGATAATAGGTTATCTAAAATGCACTGAACTATTGACATGTAAATACCTCCCATCGAGTAGAAATTGCGTACCTGACCATCTCCATAAACACATAAAGAACTGTGCTCCATGTAAACACATGGCAAAAATATTGCTAGTTTCTATATTTTTCTCAATCAAATGATTCGTATTGAACTGTTAATTGGATAACAGAATATAGGATCGCAAAACGGCAGTTAATACAATTCAAAAAACACTATCATCGCAATCGAATTTTGCTCATTTTCATTATTAGAATAGATGGCAGTTGGCCATGGTGGAATGGCATCAGACTGGCTTCAAGTGATCCCATTTGCGGCTTGTAACCACCAGCATTCCATTGTTTTCAGTTCATTTGTGACAATGAATCATCGAAATAACTATGCTGATTCCCTTTTTCGACATAGGAGTTCCCACCAGTTAATTTTAGCTAAGATAAAGTCTGACACAACGAAGTAGGCTGTTTTGGCTGTAGCTCAGACACGATATCTCGCTACTAGTATCGATACATAAGTGTCTATAAGGTTCGCGCTGGCAAGGATAGTAAATCAAAAGAAGTGACGATTGCGAATGGAACAACATTTCCTTCTCCTTTTCTTCATGGAAAAAAATATACAATAAAGTGCGGTTCGTAATTGATCGTGCCTCAAAAGTAAAAAAAATAAAAGCTATTTGTAACTAAATGTTTTGCCTGCGTAGTTGAAGCAACGTTTGCCGATTGCAATACATCCATAGTCATCGATTCCTACTGCGTTCCAAGCTAAATTGCTTCGACTTCGCCATTAAATCGAATATACGAGTAGATCGACAATCTCCTCAATCGATTTGTATATTCTCTTTTAGTGCTTGGCAGTCGCTGTCCACGCGTGCGAGTCGAGCATATCAATCGACTGTTGTAGTGGTCAACTTTTACATGCGAAAAAGAATCGACTGACATGAGATAGATCGCCCATCGAACAAGCAAACTTGAAAATGCATGAGTCGTGGTCACTCGGTAATATGACGAGGACGTAGTATCACACATGTTTTCGCTATTAAAGACTGAAAAACTGAGAGTTTTAAAATGTCATTCTTTGCTCGTAATATCAGGGTTAACAAAGATGTCTCGATTAATAAAATAATTGGCGTCACTCGCTAGGAAGACTCATTGCACGTCCATATGTGTCCATGTATCCATATCCACATACTTACATAGAATTATCAAAGGAATTAGAAAACGTAGGCAAGTTTTTCCTTCGCGTGAATGTGTACGGATATATTGTTATTATGCGTAATATTTTAATGAAGGTGCGTTGTGCATGTGGGGTTTTCCTCTTGCATGCTGGTGAGTGACCATCCCCTACCAAACACCTTAGAGGCGGCTCGCATGATTTTACGTAGATGTACGTGTAGATACCACTGCAGCGTGAACACGAATTAAAAAGCTTCTTCCCAGAGACCTAGCGAAGTGCATCGGTCGGTAGGACGAATGGTAACAGTGATTGGATGGATGGGGGAGCGGCATTGATTAGGCTGAAAGGGGATGGAATTGGAGGAGGGGTATTGGATAAGGGTATGGGGGTACATCCAGGAGAGAGAGAGAGAGAGGAGAGCAAATAGCAGCCGGGATGAACAGAGAGTAAGGGGAGGGAAAGTGGACACCGTTAAGGGTATAGGGGGACACGAAGGCCAGGAACAAAAAAGGGAATAAAATGCAAAGGGTACCGGGAACCTTATCCCAACAATTCAAATCCGAAATCCGGGGAAACGAATGGATTCGACGATACAGCGGTCACTTAAAACTGATTGGATATTTTATCGCTACATCAATACGAGACCGGGGCATGAAGACGCACCTTGGGGGAAGGGAGAAATGTACACGTCCCCGTATTTGGTCATTCAATCTCGGGACGATTTTAGTCCACATTTCATATCCTTACGACGATAAAGGCCACGCTTGAATCCCAATGGGGAAGAAAAGAAAAGGATTCAAGCACGACTAAGCCAAAGGGAAGGCTTTGGAAATGATCAGCAAATTCCCTGTGAATGTCTATTTCAGGAGTTGAAAATTCAGAAGCAAGCCATTTCGAAAAGAATTAAAATGATCATGAAGTTCCACACAAAATGAATAATGCTTAATGTGTAGAAAATATATTGCATACGAGTTGTGAAGAGTGCAATAGTACGAGTGCAATCTTTCTAACCTGGCAAACATTTGAAATGTCTAAAATCACCCATAAATTTTAAAATATATAATATAATCACATCATATCATATCAATTTTACAACATATACTTAATCGCAGCACATATTGTCGCGTCATACCATGCAATTCTCCATATCTAAACTTGCAGTCCTCCGAAATGATCGCCTCTGATGGGGAGCGAGTGAAACTACTAATAGCCATGGTGTATACTAGGCTTATTTTTATCCTTTTTAGCCAAATTAAATGTTTCCATATTAATGTTTGACTTTCAATGGCAAATATGTTTCAGGACAGAATTGCTATTCCTTTTTATTAACGTCAATCAAGCTATTGTACCGCCATCGACAGACATGAACAAAGGCAATTGTAAACCACCGAAATATTTCCGAAATAGATTTCCGGGCTTACAACGAACCAAGTGGAATGAACGAAAAGCGATAAAAAGTCATTCAATAAGCGAGGACTCTATTAAGGCCCAATGACGATTGAATGAAACATAGGAAGGGGAAATTCCGTTTAAAGAGGAAACATTCGTCGACTTTCAACGATGTTTTTGAACTTCGACGATTAGAGGGTGGATTTCACCGTATATGGCAACAGTTTTAAAGTTCGATGCTAATTCCACTATGTGCAATCAATTGAGAGTCAATACCCAACATATCGTGAAAGGTTACTCAGATTAATTAATCCATGATTAATTATTTTTCGGACTGAGTCAGCGGCAGTGGTGTAAAGTCCTCGCCTGCCAAACCAAAGGACGTGAGTTCAGTCACCCAGACGTGAGTCACGCCTGGGTAGGTTACCATAGCAACCAGGGCATGAGTATTTGTGGTGTGTCAATACTGTTGATTATTAAAATACCCTGATTTTAATGGCCTGAAATGTGCTGTTTTCGGGGAGGTGAAAAAAAATTGGCATTGACACATAAATAACTACATAAGCACATAATTCCTGACCACTGAATATCGAAGACCATTGTTCGGTTATCATCGAAATCGTGATAAGTCGCCGATCATCGACAAAGGATGACATAAAATGATTCCCAACATCTAATGCAAAAAAAAAATGCAAATATTTAAAATCATCATACTTCCATGATACAATTACGGGGATGGAACAAATTCTTCTCGGTAATAGCGGCTTCTAAGTGGTGGGTACATACATTTACTGCACCTACGTCTCAACTTATAAAGCAAGCGCTGCTTGTTGGAAAGACTGAAAGACGGAAAAAAACCATTCAATATGCTAGTACTCCATTGCGGCGCCACGACGATTGATCGAGGAAATATAAAAAAAATTGGGGACATTTCGTTAAAAGGGGAAACATTTTAGGCATATGAGGAGAGGCGGAAGAGTCCTGAAGGAGGGGTAAGCGGGGAGGGGGGTAGTGAGGGGGGGGGGGGAATGAGAAGATGCTTCGAATGAGATGAGGTCAGAGTAAACAAGGAGGTCGAGAGCAGGACCCCCATGAGAAAAAGAAAGGGAGGGAGGTGAAAGGGGAAGCAGCCGAATGCTGGCGAATGGAAGGGGCGGACGAGAAGAGATAAGTGTTAAGGGCTCGAATAAGGAACTCGGGCGTAACTGTCTGAGAGTGGGGAAAGATGAATGTTTACTTAAGAAAAGGGAATGGAAAGGCGAAAAAGAGATCTCCTCTCTACATTGGTCAGACAGAATACGAGCAGGAAGTAGCACTCATTTCAATCGGGCGCAATGGCCAGTTCACATGGCCTATACTGCTACGATCAGAACGTTCCACCTGGTTACCATACACATCTGGAAAGGACATCTGGGCTCCCACCACCTATAGGGCCGTAATACATATGAAAGGGAGCCGACACGATAGCAAAAATGAATAATATTTTAATACCCAAAGACTTCTATCGATCAAATATCATTAAAAACAAAAGTGGCATTACTGTGTAGCAAACAGGCTATGTAAAAGGTAGCTGTAACAGTTTTTGCTTCGAGGGTTTTACCCCGTAGTTTCAAGACGTGGAAAGCCTCGGAAAAGGATATAAAACGGATTGTGGCATTTGAGATGTGCCTGTAGAGAACTGTTTTGAATGTCAGTGGCATATATAGAGGTATTGACCGGAGTGGAGGAAGGGAGATGGCTGATGAAGACTATCAAAATAAAAAATAAAAATTGGCCTTATCAGCTGACTACTTGATGATGGTGATCAATTGAATGAAATAAGAAAAGGTGCAATACTGGGGTCTGTCCTTCATTCAATATTGTATTAATGTTAATAAATTATTAGTATATATTAACTAAACAGAAGCTAAGTGCAAGGTTTCCCCAGTATATGACTTTTAGGTCCATTTAGGGAGCTGCAATTTGCTGACTGAACTTCGCAACCAATCAATTTGTGTACCTTGCGTCCTTGTCCCGATCAAACCACAATATAACACTATTTCCGCGCTATACCCCTTCTCAAAATGCGTAAACGAAGGAGGAGGGAATTTATAAGAGAGAGCTGATGAGAATATCATTATGTAAGAGTGCAAGAAGAAAAGATTATTAGTTAAATTAGGCATTGCAATATTTCCACTGAGTTTTATTATGACACTGCGCGTTTCGTCGTTACAAACAATTTTATCAATACTCAGTGGAAATATTGCCAAGTCTAATTTTACTAATATTAAGGACTGCCACCATATCGTGCCTCACATCATACAAGACATAAGAAAAGATTAGTTGAGAGTCTGATCTGGAGTGGAGGCCGAGGAGAGAAGACGAGATGAGGTTGAAGGCGTTCGAGATTTGGGTATGGAAGAGAATGGAGGGTGTGACGGAGAGGGGAAAGTACGATGATGGTCTGCACATGGTGGACGCGGGGAGGATTCCTCTACAGAGAAGGTACGGAGGAGACAGACGGTTTAGATGGAGCGTTAAAACTGTGCTGGAGCGTAGACTGGTGGGCAATCAGGGAAGGAAAAAGGAGGAGAATATGATTTACAGATGGAATGGAAGGAGTAGGCTACTGCGAGTTGAAAAGAGAAGTCTATTGTAGCACCTGGCAGTCGGATCATTTGGCCGTTAATAATTCAGCCAATCGGTGAAAACCTAAGGTGCTAGTTGGATAAAGTGAGATGAGGTACCGGAATATCGATCATAATAGTGAATCGAACGTCTTATATTTTCAATACCAAGGGGTCTGCATAGAAAAGGCTCAATTCCATCCCATAGAAGGCTGATTTCTGTTGCAACTTCGGTCGCATTTTAATCGGCTTCCAAAAATGTCCGCGGCGCGGTGATGAGTGCAATGAGATCCACTTTTTTCCAATATTTTGCACTGTAATGTTCGTCATGGCATGGAAAAGCATTGAAAAAGTAATGAATTCGATTGATCACATCATTATTTATATTAACTTCGGTTTAAACAGCTAATTATACCTTATTTCCCCGTGAAACTCGGATCAATTTGTCCGTCGGCGACGCGAGTGGCTATTTTGCTAAACCGATGTCAATGCGCGGTGGGTGACATTTCGAGGCCAACTTGAGGATCCTCTTTCGTAATATTCCTGATTTTGAGAATCGCCGTGCTTCTCAAATCATGCTCCTACCAACGAGTAGATAATCTGATTATTTTACGACCAATGAGGAACGCTGAAGCACGAGCCTCTTCGGCTGAGGCAGAATGGGATGGATAGCTCCAAAAAGATTCTCATTTCTAGAATAACCGAGATCCTGGTCAATAATTTTTCCTCTGTGGATTTTTCGCACCGAAGACGGGAGCTGGAAAGCGCCCGAAACTGTCGTCCGCAAAATATGAGTCAACGCGGAATGAACCCGAAAAACAATCCCTTAAATTAAAAACATTAAAACGTGTTATTTTTCAATAAATCACAGGTTTTCGTCAAAAAATGAATAAGAACCGATTATTCAATGCTATTTCTCTTAATTACAAACATTATAATGCAAAATATTGGAAAAAAGCGGATCGAATTGCACTCATCACCGCGCCGAGGACATTTTTGAAAACCGATTAAAATGCGACCGAAGTTGCAACAGAAATCAGCCTTCTATGGGATGGAATTGAGCCTCCTCTATGCAGACCCCTTACTCAAAATGCACTGAGGAAACTTAACTTGACATTAGAAAAACGTGAGTAACTAAGAAACAAGTGTAAAGATACATCACGCCTACCAAGCATCTAAAATACACACTTCACTTAGGTATAAAGTAGTTTGAATACATAAAGTACACTTGTTTCCCCACCTACAGACATGCAGAAAGCTCGTTTTTACCTTTTACTTTTTTATAAAATGCTGGGGAAATGTGCAACCTTGCCCCCTGACTTTTGCTGTGCCTCGAAATTCAAAATAAACGACCGAGCAATGTCCTCCAGAAACAAAGAAAGCAAATTTTTGCAGTGACAGCACAAAAGTTGAGCTCCACTAAAGTGACTGCTCACCAGGGTGACGTCAGGACTCAGAAAGACGTGATCCTTGGTGGCAGATATCTGCCGCCGGAGCCGAAATATAAAGCGCCCCCTTTATGTCGAAAGCGTGTCCACGGGCACGGGTTGCATTTGGGCGCGCCGATGCGGCGACGGTGGACCCTGCATCGGACACGCTCCGACGTTCAAAGTGATCTCGGCTCAAAGATCCGTGACTGACGCCACGCGTGTCATTCGTGATTAAATTAAACGTCAGCCGCAGCGAAAGGGACTTGCCTTCACGCATCGAGTCCTGTGGAGAAGAGGCGTGACGTATATCCCCACCCGAGCCGAAAGAGAGAGAGAGAGAGAGAGCTGTCGGTGACCACTATCGCTAAACAAACCAAACCATTGAAATAATAATATTCCAACCTCTAACTCCTATCCATTTGATACATCATTGCATCAAAAATTGTGAACAAATGTCGCGATGCACCAAGAATATTAAGGAAAAATTATTTCGGGAGTTTCTTTGATACGAAATAGGCAAGAGCAAAAATAACAAGGAAATAAAAACTATCTTTGTGAAATATGTCACCGCATAAATTTCTTCATAAAAGGATTTCCTTAAATCGAAAACATTAAATCACATTCTATTTTACTAATAATATTTAACACTCACCCACGCGTTTAACCACTGCAGTACCGCCTTCTTTAGATTCTTACCTGTAAAGAGAAATAATATATGGTGAAATAATAATTTTAACAGGCACAAGAAAAATTATATTCATTATAGGTAGCAGTAAAACTGAAATTTCACGATGCAACGTCGACAAATTATGGACCGAATATGTTACAGGTTATAGTATGAAATTATTGATGATTTATTTACGTCGCAATTAGTAATACATATAGAACAAAAAAGTAATAAAATCATGAATTTCATGGTCGATTTTTTTTTATCTCCATAGGATTAGGGTAGTTTCCGCGCGCTTGAAATTTTCACTTTTTATTTAATCGCGAAAAATGTAAAAGCGTGAAATACGTACTCCAGGATTAATAATCTTTCGATGTAGACAATAAAAAAATTATAGGAAACCACCCTATTCTCCTGATGGAACATCTCCATAGGCCTAATTGGAAAGGATAGTTCTATTTAAGTGTGGGAATAGTCGGAGAGATTGCTATGCTCCAAGTAAAACTACTTAACTAGTAGATACTGCCGATAGTCACCTTTTACCTGCAAATAGCGGTTACTTAACCTTCAATGTGTAATACATGCCTAATAAAAACAACAATAACAAGTGTTTTTTAAATTATTCCTAACGATTCCCCTAAAAGACCGCCTCAAAGCATGTTCCGTATCGAGAAAGATGAAGATTTAACAGAAATTACATCTTCAATGAAGCCAGATTTTCGTGATAAATCAGAGATGAAATATACCATAAAAATGATGAAAGAGAAAAATCGCAAGCGGCGAACGCGATTGAATAATGGATGTCCGACTGAAAGGATTTGAAAGAGGTTCGAAAGGAGGAAGACAAAGGGAAAGTTGGAACGGAACAACGAGCGAAGGCAAAATATTCTCCCTCCGGGACAACCTCCCCGCTCACTTCCAGTAGTATTCTCATGAACAAGGTATGAGGTCGGAATTAATAAGAAATTAACTCCTTTAATTAAAGAGCGGGCAGTTGCGTTGGGGGGGGCGCGGACGAAAGGTACACCTCGGGGAAATAAGACTAATGGGCTACGGAGTGGCAAGGAGGGAGGTAGGTACGAAGCGAAGGAGAGGAGGAGGAAGGCAAAGGAGATGGGATGGGGGAGAAGAAGAGGATTTCTGGAGGGGTGCCGACTTGAAAGATTTGCCAAGGGGGCGCAGGGGGGGCAAGAAATGAGTAAAAGATGAAGAAAATGGGAAAAGGATCAAGGAAGTCGAGGCACGACTTAGGGGGGAGGGGTACGCGTCAGGGTAAAGCCAGGGTAAAGTAGGAGGGGGTTGAAGTTCAAAGGGTGAGAAGTGGGATTTGGAAGAGGGATCAAAGGAAAAGGAGAGAGAGAGGGAGATTTATGACTCTCATCGCGAATGGATTATCGAAAAATTGTTTCGTTTTGGATGCGACAAGTGGGATTGGAAGTGGATTGATCGAGGGTTTTGCACAAAATGATGGAATGACGATAAAAGAATGCTTGATTTTGAGAATTAAAATCCAATCCATGACTCAGAATATTCTTGGAGCATGGCATTAAGCAAATAAAAACTTTAAGAAAAGTTGGGTTTACCGGATGCCAAGGTGAGATACATGCCACCATACAAGGGGAAACATTCGGAGGAGCCAAATTTTCGGTTGACATGAAAAATGGAGTCTGTTCCATATGAAGCGCTGATGTGATGCTCCGGAAGAGGGTGGGGGATGAAATATGAAAGATGGCTGAGTGTTGATGACAGCACATTTTTTCAATTAAAAACAAATCCTTTTAAGAAAGAGACTGCTAAGAGACTTGGATAGGGGCATAATATTACAGAAATAAAAGATAAAAAAAGCTGTAAACTCATCAATACATGAATGTGCTTGTATCAAAGCTATTTCCAACAATGCATCTATATAATAAGTATCCAACAAAAGGTATACTAACGCATATTTTGAGCTGTACCGGTAACGCTGCATCAATGCTAAAAGTTTGGAGATATTCGTAAGCATTTTAACCTATTATAACCCAATATTGCTTCTAAGCAACATCAAAAATGTATCAATTTTCTGCTATATTTTGGAAATATCTTAACTTCGCAATATTTTGTAATGTAAATTGTAATGTCGAAATATTTCGCTCCAACGATATTCATGATTGAGTGCAAAATTTTCTAGTTTTCAAAATGAAAAATATTGAAATTTGATCTCTCCCAGAAGCAGCTCTGGGATTGAAAGGGTTAACTTGTGTAGCTTTTTAGTTATTTACGATGGAATCAATGCTGCTAATATTTAATGAAATAGGATCAAAATTAGTAGCTTGTGATGAATCGACTGAATCGACGAATGAATCGACTCTGGCACATGTGTTACATTTATTTTATAGGTTGAAATCACATTGACGAATGTGAAAACACGCGGAGAACGTTAGTTTTGAGTCGAATTTACCTTGACTCCATGGCTTAAATGAACAATGTCTGCTAATGCGAAACAAATCCATTCATCCAAGAATTTTCTGACAAATTTACGTGCATCACAGCCGAGGCTGAGGGAAATGAATATGAAACGGCGACGGTACTCGATTCCTCCCAGGTACTGAATCCTCTACAAGAACAAATATCAACTACCTAATTTCGCACAAGCTACAAAGCTATTTGGAGATGTGGTAACCTCATTGGTGGAGCTGGGCAAAGGGTCCCAGGTTCAAATCCCGGGTTAAGCCTTCATAAACCCCCAAACACTACAATACACCCCCGCTAGGCTTAGATTGCTTGAACAATTGAGAATGGATATCTTTAAGAGCGACACAGATAACATAATATTAGAGCCACACTATATTTCCAGGTCAAATAGAAGCGATAAATTAAGAGAGATGTTTTGCCGAACGGATAGATATGGGAATTCGTTTTTCCCCCGAACCATAAAGGACTTTAATAAACGCTAGTCCCAAATTCGATAGAGCACTTCATTTTTTTAGCTGTAAACGGCTGGTGTCTTAATACTCCCTGCCACACGCCTTTTAGGCGGCTTGCGGGGTATTATGTAGATGTAGAAACACAAAATCCTCGAAGTTCGAGATCCCCCAGCGAAAGCAACTCCTTCCTCTTCATGCCTCGATTGTGTAAACTCCGAAGATTCAAGCGTGATGGAGTGGAATTATTTCCATTTGAAATAAATACTTGCAATTTTCCAAGATTATAAAATTTATAACGATCAAGGTTTCAATGTTACTTCAGCATCTTCGCGGTAGAAATGGTAGAGATCTCAACCTCGAATTTGTGGTATTCAAACGCCTGTGGATTAGTCCGGAGAGAGCTCTACCATCGACTAGCATTATCAACAAGAGATGAGTCAATACCACTTTTCTAAACTCCGATTCAATTTCTTTAAAATCAAATCCCAATTCTCGATTACTATTCCATCGATTCTTATTCATACTAACGGGTGCGATATTGATTTGTCTGTAGCACTGCTGTCATTAAAATTTAAGAAATGAATGGAATAAAATAAGCAGACAATCAAGTGGTGTAAAGAGTATATTTTTTTAAAATAGCAAAGTAGAATTATTGATGTAATAAAATAATAAACACTTAAACTGTTCCACTCAAAATTTTAACTAAATAATGTGCAGAGCGCAATGGCTGAGGAGTGTGGTCGCTTTTAAGCCCTAATCTTATTATAGTCTATTTTCAAAATATTTATCTTCGAGTCGGTGGAATCGAGAATCGACATTTGGAATCGATTCATCCCTAATATCAATCTTCGGTTTCAATCACTGGTTTGCTTCAGTTTCACAAGTATTTTTTGTGAAGGTCAACTTAACTTTGCCCCGACATGAGACAGGGCGGCCTGATGTAGACGATCGTCGAAGGACATGCGAGCAATGGACGACCAATTAGTTACATAGAACAAGTTATTAAGAATATAGAAGAGAATTAATATGAAAAGTAGTCAGATAGGAGTACGGAGTGGAGGACACGGTCAAACCAATTTCATGATTGTTGACTCATGATGATGAATGATAAACAAAGATATCGTATTGCCCACTAATTTTATTTAATAGCTCACAATTGTCGATTGTTTTGAAATCATCATCAGTACCTGATAAGTGAAATAAAACACGCGGGCAGTATGATATCATTGTTTATTATCCGGCGCACAGTGGGGCCAAATCCATAAAAGGTGGCCATAATTAGAAAAATAAAAGTTCGGGGTTATGATTTATTTATACATGGTTGGGAAGACACTTATTTGAGCTGCTGAGAAATAAGTTCGTGAAGCAGGTAAGTGTGCACCTCTTCGTAAAAATCACTTTCAAAGTGACAGGTGCGCTGCTGGGATACATAGCCTCCCTCTCGCTTCGAAATGCCCTCATCTTCTAGACTCCTCTTCAGCTACCCAATTGGCTAAATTTAAAATTTTAAAAATAGAATCAACGCAGAAATGTGCATAGATAAAAAATGTTGCTTTGCCATAACATTGAAACAATATTAAAATTATTATTAACATAAATATTAACTAATAAATTGCACAACTTTTATTCAAAAATAAAAATACGAACATCATTAAGGTATATAGTAGTGCTCTGCAGTGCTCTTATATAGTTATATTATTGTACAGGATCTTCATCGGAATCGGTAAACGATTTTTTGGATGGAACGAAGTCTGATTGAAATTTGTGTTTACGTTTACAAGCCTATGTGCGCAGCTCTTTTCATATTCAACGTAGAAAACCTACTATATAATAATGTGTGATGTAAATGTGTTTGTTAACTTTTTATATATTCTTAAAAAGACATTTGAGTTATTAGTTTTCATTTACTATTTAAAATAATACGTGGGTTTATTCAATAATGCATTTTTGTGCTTAGATAATTATTCATGGGACGAATTAGAGATGGATTATATTTAGTTTTTGCAATTTTTTAAGTGAGTGGTCGCGGGCCTGTTCATATTTTACGCAGATTGACTGTTATACAATAATGTTTTATAATTTCTTTGCTACCTTATTATGTTCCAGGATGTATTTTTAAGCCATAAGTATGCATACATGCCTATAACGTGTACAAACATTAAGATACATGTAACAATATCCGAAATTAATTCGTTTAGAATGTTTGAAAATTTAAAATAGCCATAAAATGATATTTGTTTAAAATTATTCATGAAATTATTAATCGATTGCCTTAAAACTTTGAAATGTATTTCATATAATTTTCAAAATCAGTTTCATACTCGTAATATAATATAATTAAAAATATCCCCCCTTTTGACTGGACATAAGGAACAATTACTGTCTTATTTTAGCAAAAATTCAATTTTTTGGCAAAGTATAAATTTTCTTTGTATTTCAATATCATATTCGGAATTAGTGACCTCGAAAACTGTTATATTCCAAATTTCAAGCAAATTACATGATATTTAATAATTATCACCAACTTTTAAGCATTTGGCCCCACTGTGCGGCGTACTGTTCCACGATATCTCTCCGCAAAAAGTTGACTTCATTATGACGATATTATATTTGCTTTTCTCGAGTCTGAAAAGTTTGTTTTATAAAATAAGGGAAAGATCGAGGGAGGTTTTACAAATCTCAGCAACTCAGGAAATGAAAAGCAAAATCTCATATCGAACGGACTTATGAAAGCCCAAACCTGACGTTGATGAAGATTTCTGCGAATCCGGGTGAATTACGGCCGTCGGAATCAGAAGCTACGCAGACGAAGGAGGGAGCCCACGAGAAACATCCCTCACCTCACGGGTGAATGGCAGCGGCGTGGACGGGAGAAAAAGATCGTCCGAAGAATTCGACAAGTTTAGGGCTATGATCACGGGGGGGGGGGGGGGGGGAATTGAATTTACTGCATAGCAAAAAAACATCTCATCGATCGACTGCCACTCAAGCTTATTACAAAACGTCTACACTCACGAATATGTTCCCTCAAGAATTCGGAAAACGGAAGAGATACGCAAACAAATCCGGACATTGAAATGATGTGAAGAGTGTACCACTAATCCTGTGATTGGAAGCATGACGACAATAAAACTCAGGAGTTAACAGCATCGAGCTCAACTGAGCTACAAGACGATCTAGTCTTGATTAGCAGCATTTACCCTCGGAAATAAGGCCACTGAGAAAGTAATGAGATAAGGCAATATGCTCAGTGAGCTATACTACGGATATCTAGCGATCTATGACGTAAGTTTGCACGTAAATGGCGTGAAGACTGATTCCATGCATATAATTTTTTTCATTTTGACACTTACTGCAAGTTAAAATGAGTTATTGTGACCATGGCAACATATTATTTCACTTCGGAATCTTGAGGGAAGAATCGGCTTCATACCTTATATGTGGAGCTGAATAAAAATGAAATCGATGATAAAGAATGTGCCTACGAAATTACTTGACAATAGGGAAATAAATATTAATGAAAACAAAAGTATTTATATAAAATACACTAAAGATGCACATGATTTTAGCATCAACGTACAGCACAAGTATTCAATCTTACATTTTAGTATCTACGTATAACGGCAATACTATGAGGCAACTTCGAATTAATTACTCAGATAATTTCCCAAAATCTGTAAGTAAAACAAAAATCTGCATATTTAAAAAGTGAATATACCCTACAAAATTAAAACTTTGATTTTGAATTTTTGACCAAATATGCGAATCAAGTAAGGAAAGCTTTACCGTTTCATAAAATTATTTCTTTTTCGTTGACGCTAGTG
The DNA here is from genome assembly GCF_921293095.1 of Ischnura elegans. Classification (NCBI taxonomy): domain Eukaryota; kingdom Metazoa; phylum Arthropoda; class Insecta; order Odonata; family Coenagrionidae; genus Ischnura; species Ischnura elegans. Next base: position 108,844,121 of record NC_060253.1, on the reverse strand, counting down.
GCACCGCACTGCAACTAGTTATACTGTAACCCTCTGAATCGAAATCTGAAATAATATGGGTGATTGATATGATTGAACCGCGACATTATTATGATGGATGAAGAAATTATACCAAACATTTCATCAAACCATCACCAACAAAAATAACACTACAGTGAAAAATACGTGAGAAAAAGCGGAATTAATATTTATATTATATAATATATATTATATGATAATGAATGAAGACGATAAATATGTTTTGAACGGGCCTGCTGGTCGCAAGAAGCCTACTTCAAATGCCTGGTAGGCATTGTCTGCCTATCTGAGAAGGGAATCAGAGACAATAAAAGTGTGGCATTATCGATTAATAATGATAATGAAATCAATGGAAAGAATCGCCAATGATTAAGACCAACAATAGTCCGAGGAAAGAAGTACAATGGATTCACTCTGAGAAAGAGAAGACAAATTCAGTGACACAATAGTCTATTGAAATGTATGTGATGCAGCCATACATTTCGCCTTCATGGACACATTTTGCAATAAAACAGGCTCTTGAGACAATGAAAGAGAAATGATGGATGGGAAGCATTGTAGATGATGATTGAAAGGTGGAATGAAAAGAGCAAATTATGAAGGATGCCTTAGGCTTGCGGAGGGAAAGCTGGTTTTGTCAGGGAGGAATTGAGCGAATCGGCGCAGTGAACAAAACGTCAAGTTATCATGGCCATGGGTAACACGCAGGCAAAACTGATAAAGGAAGTATACATTTCATCAAAATTTGAAAGTATGCTCCTCTAACTACTTATACCTCATTCATTGACGTCCACAAACGGTCATATTGTGCTATTATTGGTGAAAATTGCAATAGAAATTTATAATTTTACGCATGATTTTTTTATGATAAACGTCTTAACAAACGATAAACGTTTACTAATGCTGGAATATAATGTTGATTCAATACAATTTTATGATAAAATAATGCAACTAGAACCGCGATAAAAACAAAACTTTCACTTGCACCGGACAAAGGTTGGAGATAAGAGCGAATTAATGCTGTAAAAGAGGTCATATCACGATATTTGCTTAAATATGGCAGCGCAGTTGAATAACTGAAAGAAGCATTAACTTAAAATATAAGGAATTAGGAGGCCACCCAGCATTGCCCGGGAAGGATAATACTCAGAGAAGTTGGATACTTGGAATTCATGGTTATATGACAGTAATTTTACGTAAAGTACAAAGCAGGTATGATGATGGTATACATTTGTGCCAGCAAACAATGGAACAACTATCTCAGTATACCGTGCGCGGGATAAGCCTACATCCCGCTCCACAGCATTGATTAATAACAGAGTTAGAACGCGTGCAAAGAAGAGCTGCCAGGTATGTGAAAGGTCGTTACGATAGTCTTGTTAGTGTAACTCACCTCTTAGATAAACTAGGATGGGAATCTCTGTCGGACCGTAGATTGAAAAGTAGACTAAACCAGATGAATTCAAGAGCAGTGTCTTTTCTAACGAAGTTAACCATATCTTACGGACGCCAACATACCACGGAAGATCAGATCATATAAATAAAATAAGAGAGATAGATTGTAGAACGGACAGATTCCGAATGTCATTTTTTCCACGATCAATGTGAGATTAGAACGGCAGCAATAGGACTCATAAATAGATTGCATGACTTGTAGTGTAGCCTACTAAACTATGTAAAACCTAATGCATGTTTCTTAATTTTATTATTATTTCTAACAGCATATGGTAATATAATTTGTTAGTATACGTGACGCTTTTTGGACCGTGTGGTGTGCATGTGGGAGTCCAATTGCATGCTGCATGCTGGTGATTGATCAACCCCTGCCAAACACCCTTGAGGTGACTCGCAGGGTATTATGTAGATATAGATGATTCTTGTGTGTGTCTGAAGTTCAGACACACATAAGAATCAGACACTCTGTACGTGGGAAGACCAAAAACGTCCTGTGAATGCACACCCCAGCAAAATGGTTTGAACCAAGAGGATTAATAGTTAGAATAACATTAATGATGTAGTATCCTTTGAGTTAATGTTTTCCGTTTGAGCGTGTCAAGAGGCGAGTCTACCCGGCATGATGCCCAATCACAGAGGTTGTATGACGTGATGTAACAAACGGTGTTGAGAAAACGACGCGACGTAAAGGACGCGTCGGACACAACCAAAAGTAGCACTATGGGCTTTGAGAGCATGAGATGCATCTACGTACTAACTTTGGTTGCAAGCCATGCAGCCGTATGGAAATCATCACAGTGGACAGACAAACAGACATCCTCTTTTATATTTATGGATGAATAGTCAACAATCCGAGCGCTATCAAGAATATATTTTTAAACACGATATTAAAAACGTATTAAAAAGTACATGTTTCCCCTTAACAGCGTTTTTCACCGAATTTATTTCATGCTCAGTACAGCAATTCTTCCTTTCCGACCAGACAACCGTCATTTCCCCCCCCCCCCCCTTTCACTTGCCTTACGTCCTTTCTATCTATTAGGAATCGGTTCACAAAATAATGAAGTTTGCCTAATCATTAAAACTGAATCAATGCTCTACGTAAAATACCAAATACGATATAGCTTACCAATCGGACGAATTATATAGGTGCGACTGCATTCAAAGCTTACGTGATCATCAAGTTTCTTTTTCCTCTTTAAATACGGTTTTCCACAACTTATTCATCAGTCAGTACCTCTCACGTAAAGCAACGTATATTGACGTACTGACTCACTCACTGATCATCGCAGCAGAACCCAAACCGTTGAAGGTTAAGCCGTGATTTTACAGGATATATTTATATATTAAAATATCACTAAGTATTCAGAATGTATTCATATTGTCGGGGGCGCAGCTAACCTAAGGGGGGTTTTAGTCGCAACTGATACTGGAGGATCTAGGGGGTACGAAATAGTAGGCGGGGTAAGCGGGAGGTGCGGGGCTCTCCCCCAGAATTTTTTTTTAAGATAAATGGTGGCTTTTACGGATGTGTGAACAGTTTGAATTTTTGTTTATGAGTCATCTGTACCCCTAATATTGGTTAAAAAATTTGTCACATAAAAATATTTTTATAAAAAAATCCTCTGAGCCCTGGGGGGGGGGGGGAGTTATCCCCAAAAACCCTCCTCCTTGCGCCACTAAATATTGTAATATGTAGGCGCATTTGGAAAGGATTTTTGCATCAGAAAATTTTTGGGGTCGTTTTTACATGAAATTAATCGTATTGACTCCGGTAAGACAGGCTTTAAATTTCGTGCACTCCTATTTTTAAATACTTACACTCGAGTTATTTCGTGAAAATTTATATCACTGCGTGGAAAATGGAATTCTCTATTTAATTCTGAGGTTCGAATTTGCTGTTCGTTTCGATTTCTTCTAATTATTCTACTTTTGGATTCAAATTAATCCATATTCTCCATTTAATAATTTTTAAGTCAAATTTTAATCTTTTTTCTACCCGTAGAAATTCATCGAGTGCCTTTCGCTAATCAGTAATAGGAATGATGAATGAGGTCCATTAAAGATGAAAGGCTAAGAAAATAAGGGCAAGGCATTATAAAGGCGTTTTGTTAGTTTGTGTTAGTACCTGATGATGATTGTTTAACAATAGAAACAAGTGTAGTACTCTGTTAATAAAATTGTGGGCCGTAAGATACCTTCTTCGATCACAAGTTATGTTGTTCCACCACATTTCTCCAAAAAAAGTTGACTTTACTGAAGATTTCTCTGATAAAATAAATTAAAACAAAAGATAAGGAACAAAATAAATAAATAAATAAATGGAGAGAGTATAAAATTTTGTTGCTAACATGAAAATAGTAAGGACTTCACGAATTTCAGTAAAGAGCCCCGGCTATAGACTTAAATGCAGGGGATCTACATAATATCCCGCAAGCCGGCTAAAAGGCGTGTGGCAGGGGGTGTTAGGACACCAGCCGTCTAGGCATAAAAAATGAAGTGCTCTACGAAGTTGGGACTAGCATTTATTAAAGTCCTTTATGGTTCGGGGAAAAAACGAATTCCCATATCTATACGTTCGGCAAAACATTTCTCCTAATTCATCGCTTCCAACTGACCTGGAAATATAGTGCGGCTCTCATATTATGTTCTCTGTGTCGCTCTTAAAGATATCGTGTATGTATGATCATATATATATTATTAAACAGTTATATATATGATCATACATATATATGTATAAGTATGATTATATCTAACGAATTGAAAGCAACCTCAAACTCATGGAAATATAGTGTAGCTCTAATATTATGTTCTCCGTGTCGCTCTTAAAGATATCCATTCTCAATTGTTCAAGCAATCTAAGCCTAGCGCGCAGCCTCCGAGTATCCAGCGGCTCCCAGCCTTATTCGCTTAACATTTGCGTAACGCTGTCTGCAAGCCCGTAGCAGTTTTGACGAAACGCGCATCTTTCCTTTGCATTTTATTCAGTTCGCGGATTAAGTCTTTCTGTACCGGATCCCATACTCTCGCTGCATATTCAAGGTGCGGATGGACCTTGTGCGAAATAGCACCTTTCTTTCACTTTCTCATCCGAAAATCTTCCCACAATACGCTTGACGAATCCTAATTTCTTCAGGGCCATGCCACAGATATTCCTTATATGTATGTGTTCCCCACGAGAGGTTCGAGGTTATCGTATAGTTAGACTCTAACTATCGGGATTATAGATAGAGTCGTGGTCAAGGATGAAAATTCGTCTCTCATTGTCAGTAAAAGTGCCGCCCTCATTATACTAAGTCAACAATCCCAAGTTTGATTTGGGGCAGCTCCCCATTCCACCCTTCCTAACCCTTTTCTCATTTGCGTATTTCTTTTCTTTTCCATCCTTAATAATCTGCCCTGTGTAACTCATTCTGTGACGTCCTCTTCGCTGTTACACACTGCGGCAAGTCCGCAAGTTTAAAAAAAATTATTAAAACATCCAGCGAAATTTTTCTCTGTCAGTCCTTATTTTTACATAGAGGGGTGAGGGATGGGAGGGCATGGCGTATGGAAGTGGGTGCAGGCGACGCGACGCCCTCACCAAGATGAGCACATATCCTTGAACGATTGCCTTCGAAGAAAGTACCGCTTCCTGCTGTATTTGCAGAGTATTTACGCTAAGGGTTTGCCACTTTTTACGCACTGCGCCGATGGCAAGTCCGCGATTGTTAAAAAAAATATTAAAACTTCTGGCGAAATATATATTTTCCTCAGTCGATATTATTTTTATAAAATAGAGGTGGGTGATGGTGGGGATCTGGTGTATGGAAGGGGTTTGGAGGGTATTGCGACACCTTCATCGCGATGGGCACATGTCCTTCGACGACTGTCTTCATCGAAAGTCTCTCCTTGGTGTATTTACGGATGATAAGGGTTCGCCTCTGTTACGCACCGATCCAACTGGCAAGTCAGCGTTTGTTTAAAAAGAGAAAAAAAAGCATTAAAAACCTCCTACGAAATATCTATTTTCCTCAGTCCATATTATTTTTATACAATACAGAGGGGGTTGACGGTGGAGCAGGCAGGCGACGTAGAGAGGAGGCCACATGAATGAATGCCCCGGGGAGGGAAACCTTGTTACGGCCGATGTCAATAAAACGTAAACGAACGGGCGATGCTTCTGGGGGGGGGGGGGAGGAGAGGAGGGAGAAGGAGGGGGGCGAAGAGAGAGGGGGTGCGGTAGTGTAGGAAACGGCGTCAGTGGAGTGAAAAAAGGCAGTGAGGAAATTCATTTTGGGCGCGGAAAGCAGGAATTGGAAGAGAGAACCAAGAGGGGGTAAGAAGACGTGTACGGGAAACTTGGACGCTATAGGATCCAAAAACATGAGGAGAGATAGGAAATGAAGGTCAATCGAAGGAATATTGCGATTTTTAATTCCATAAAATTCACACCTCTGCAACACCACTCTCCTTCAAAATTCAAAGATTTTCGATGAAAAACTAGATCACTCGTGTTCGTGAAAAATTCGTCGTTTTGCGCTGCCGTATCGCAGTAACGTGTCGTATTAATGTAAAGTGGCATAAAAATCCGTAATTGGTATTCATTTATGACTATTTACGCTAAGTTTCAAGTCTCTCAGTGAAACAAGCGACTTTCGACTAATGTCCGGCTATTTCTCATTTCGAACCATTGCGGAACGGGGGATTTTTCTGACGTCGAAGGAGGATAAAGGGAAACGGGCCGAAGGCACAAATAAATATATACATGTACTGGGACAATGTTCCACAAGTACAACTTTGCTGTTAAACATATTTTTACATCTAGGTTGCGGGGAATGTATGAAAAGAACAATATATATTACAATGCATATGTAATACTCACGAGTAAATACATGTTACATAAAAAGTGAAAAATTATTGTCCAATTAGCATAATATTCATAACATTTTTACATAAATGCAGAGAAAGATCAGTCAGAGAAAGCTGAAGATACGAGGAGATATGGTCATCTTTCCGGAGATTGAATATATATTTTAAACATAAATTTAGTGATCTTAGTAATTTTACAATACGTTCAATGGCAAGGCCATTAGAAACTACGGAGAGTTATGCAAGAGAAACAGTAAACACGAGAGTAGGATGGTGGGAGCACTAAGCGGGGAGGAGTTGTTTAAAACTGCGTTGGAGGGGAGAATGGAACTGATAGCGGCCGAGGTGTAATACCATCATTAATAACAATATAGATACGGAAGAGGGTTAGAAAAGGGCAAGCACAATGTCAAGGCAGAATTAAAACGCGTCATAAAATGGTGGCGAGAAGAAAACAGAATTAAACTCCGTCGTCTAAGGCGATCGAATACCGTAAATTCTGGCGTATGACACGACTGGAAGCATTAGTCGCCCCACAAGTTTTCCAGTTTATACATTGCCTTTGAGCTATACCAGCCGTATAAGACAATCCCCTCTTCCAGTGCACGTCAACTGAAAAATGAAAAATATTTGATTTGATTTCAGTGCGTTAGTTTCATGATTCACTGTCATGATTTTTGAAAAATTTCTTCGTTAAAAAAGACGTCTTAGGTGTCAGAATATACGGCAATCAGTGTTACGTGAGAGAATACGCGGATAGTAAGTTGTCTCGAAGTTCCCAAAAGTTGAGGCCAAAAATCAAACAACACGACTTTAAAAAAGCGATAATTTAATTTAAAAACGGTTCAATTCAAAGCGCGATACCACTTCTTCAATAAGAAGTTTTAAATTAAAGATGAGAAGTGGAAGTAAAATTTTCTGTGGACAAAAATCTAATGTTTCAAAAATCAAAATATTTAAAGGCGAAGGTTTCCGCCCAATTTTCATGAGTTGGTGACGTCGTATGACTTCCAGTTCATCGACTCGTTTAAATGCGAATCCCTCACTGAGAGAGATAATCGCTCTTAAGAGTGAAAACAACCGCTAAACACATGAGACCGATTCGTGGGGTCGAGGAATAGCTGAGACGATGTGACCCCCTCGCAAAGAGTGCGTGACTCCATAACATTATTTACTCGGAAGAAAGCCCTCGGTTTTTAGACGCGAATAGTTCGACTAGTAGGCGAAGGATGGAAAATTGAATAAACGACTCTTATTTTTTATAAATTCTATTGCTAACACCTGACTAAGTTAAAAAAATTGGCGAATCGTAAGAGTTTTGGTGTATGGGAATTATCAGGAGGGGAGCAGAATAAAAGATGGTGAAGATGGCTATGGACCAGTGGTAAAAAATGAACTCAACTTCTCCAAAATGTATGCACATCTTAAAGGATAAGACAAACTCTATGAGCATTGAAAAAAATTGTCTTACTCATCGCTATGTAATAATATGCTCAAACAGGAACTCGAGTCAAATGAGATTTTCGTCATAATGGATGAAATATTTCATAATCTCCGATGCATGGTGCATCAGTCCTAAGTTAGGCATTGATTTATTGAAGAAGCCTTTTTGAGGCCTGCTGCTACCTAAGGCTTTTTTGGCACACCTTTATCCCATAATGAAAAAAGAATAACAGAAATAATTGGTACAAATTGATTTAGACGACTAAAATTGAATAACACGGGTCATATCTTTCGGATGAACCAATAGTCTACAGAGATCCATGGTGAAAACAAGTCATATGCCAAGCATATATTGAACTAATTTATCAAACATCCATACATTGCCCAGAAAGTTAGTACACAAAGTAGCCTAATGATCTGGAAAATCTTACATTTCGCAATTGAAATTTAGGAATTTCATTACTAAAAGTAGTATATACTTCTGATATTGATTTGAAGCTGCTGGATAATTATTTTGAGATTCAGAAGGGTACAAACTTAATGATCACGCGCATAGTGCCAAAAACAAGTATACTTTTCACTTATCGGTAAAATAAAATGCCTTGGGAAATACAATGCAACATTTTTAAAAACTGAGTCCGACGCAAAATTAAATAAGCTTTATTTTTATGTGAATGACGTGATATCCGTAGAACTATTACTTGAAAAAAATGCTTTAAACTTGGGTATATTTCCTAAGCAGTATTCTAATTAGATCAATTAAATGAGAAAACAGCTTCAAAAATAAAATATTATACCTAGGCGAATTATTTTGGTGGTGTCTCTCTTCTCAGGATTTCCAACATTTTAAATTGTTGTATAGCTCAAACGTTTCTAAGGACGACATATATAATGACTAAAATCAGTAAAATCCCGATAAGTGTTCACCAAAACTTCAGCAATAGTTTGAGAGGGTGGCTTTCATTCCAATGATTCTCTGCTCGTGGCAGTGGGGTGAAACTCCATGAACAACAAACGTAGGCCATACTTGTTTGTTGAGATCGCAGGGAAACGAAACAACTTTGAATGTCTGCCACTTCATCCCGGGGATGTACACCAAAATTACATTACCGAACCATGAATGTGCCAAGGCGGGTGAACCGAACCTTGCGCTACCATTCCGGTAAAGAGCAGGAGGCGAACCGTTGCCAAAACCTTATGGGCCATTCTTCTCCCTCGTGTTCATCTTTGGAGAAGCCTGGAATGGATACGGCGCCACCACGAAAACTGACAAAACCGTGGTTGTTTGGCTGCAAACCCATAATGCAACGCTGCCCACCCCTTAAGGGTGCGGAACCACAGTTCTCAAAGGCAGCCAGCCATCTGCAACGGCCTTCGCGAGAAGCAACGTGGAGGATAAGGAAGATGAGATTTCTTTTATGGGAGAAGAAGGAAGGCAAGGGGAGGACGTGAGTGAATTCTGAATGCGATAGTAGGGGGGGGGATACGGTTTGGGGAAGGCGTTTGGAGGGTTGGGCGGGGGTGGGAGGGGGTGGGTAGAAAGGACATGGTGAGGGAGGGAGTGGTGAGAAGCGGGGGTAACCATCGATATATGTTTCGTACTGATCTATGCTTTTTTGCCGATACATCAAAGCCCTTAATGGCAAAATAATGCCGATGAATTACACGGAATGGTAAACTTTTGATAGAATTTCATTGTGCAAAATTAATGCTTTACACCATATCAGTAAAAGATTTTTAGAAATTTTCCTGGAATACTTTAATTTACCTTCCACGACCGGTTGCAAATAGTTTTCTTTTATCAAGCGCTCCTGCAAAGAGAAAAAAACACTTCTCAGAGACTACCATCGTCCTAGCATCGCTCTTGAGTGATTCGCTGTTCGAATATTTTCACTGAATTGCGCGTTCGGCTTTGAGAGAACTATCCCATTATATCCTAGGGTATATATTTTTCATGCGCATAATATTTACGCTATGATAATACACGTTGGCATGATAATGGCACTAAGAGCTCTGTGCGATATCTATTCCGATGAAATGTAGATTATATAATTAATTTTTTGGAAACTACTATAACAATCTACTAATACTAATGATAAATCTACTACTAATACTACTAAAAATCCTATCATTTTTCATTGCAGGATAATCTTTCCCTGGCAAGGCTGGCGATTAAATTAGAATGGAGATCTCAAGAAAAGAGGCGAAGTGAAATGGATGGAAATATTAGAAAGTTTGGGAAGACAACAGTGCCTTTTTTTACCTGGAATAAAAACCACGAATATGTCGACTATAACATGGTAAGGATATGTTGATTTTAAAAGTATCAATATTCATACATTCTAGCCCTGAAAATTCTTGATTAGAGTTTGACTCAAGGTGAATAGAGAGACTATAAATGATAAAATTATTGGAAGTCATGAAACTTATACATAATTACGTTGAAATTGCATATTAATTGTGTTCCGGTCAAATATTTTAGTTATTCTGTTGAACTATAGGTTAGCCAAATCGCAGTGCCATGCATTGTGGTGAATATTTAACGAGACAGATGTGCCTAGCACAAAACACTATTTATTTTTTTACTGTTATAGAAAAAATGTAAATTAAAAATATATGCCATTGGTTCCTGACATTTGATGAGCCCTAACGCCTGAAAAGTCAGTAATAGTATCTTTTTCGTCCACAGCTGTACAAACCTTTTACGGTAGGTGATCAAAGAAATGTTCAAATCTTAGACTCACAAGAATTCAGTTAAATGTATTATATAGCTCTCCCCATATAAGGAATTAATGTTAGTAAAATACAACAAAATACAAAAATCCCTAAATAGCCTATGGCTTGGACGTTGAAAGAATATTTGTTTAAAAAATTATTCGTGATTTTGAACTTTGCGATGGTTATATTCGACTATTGTTTACGGCTGAAGGAGAAACCTATTTCCACGCTCACATAGGAATACCGTTTGAAAAAAATGTGAGTACACATATTTTATGATATGACAAGGAAATGAAAAGAAATAGTTCAGAGAAGGGTTTCAAAGATGCGGGAAACGAGAAAAATGCCCCTTTCCAACGTGAAAGTTCGATTGAATGGGCCATTAAAGACTTATCAGTAATTTTCAAGGCACCAAAAACGAATAGCAGGCGGCATAAATACTCGGCGGAAAAGTGTCTTCTAAATTCTTTAAGCAGTAACCAATAAGGATGGAATAAGGATGAAACTAAATGGCCTTTAGTTGGATACTTCATCAACTTGAATTTTTATAAACTCCAAAAGAATAACACTACAACACCAGCCATACATAAACAAGATGTCGCATTGAACTTGATGATGGAATAATGGATTACGTAAATTCGTAAGAAAATTCCCACTCCCAAGAATGTTCGAATAATTTCTCAAACTGTTATCATCAAGGGAAGCAATCAGTCAAGGTATTAGCAGCGGCTCGGGGAGTCAGGCACATTCGCTTCAGAAATCGCCTTGGTGGACTAAGTGGTGTTCATAGTGGGAGGCATTTCGAGGAGCCACTCAGCGTAAATTATAAATGCAGACGCTTTGACGACTCGACTGATTAATTCAGGGTGGTGCACGGAACAACGAAGTCACTCGCTTTGAAAGCGTGGGAGAATTGAGCGAAGGAAGTTAAAGCATAGCGGTCAGACACTGAGATGAGGAGCATTTCAAGGGAAATTGTCGGTAAGAATTGTATTCGAACGTCATCTACACCGCAGTTTCATCCTCTCAGCAACTGCGTAACCAGGTGGTGGGTGACATTTAAATTTTATTGCGCGGTATTCATATGCTACTTGCTCTTACTTAATTTTGAACGGGTTATTATTCGTGTTTATGTAACCGGGCTGCCCCGATGACATCAAGGAAGGGTTTTGGGATCAGTTGGATGACCACATCCGAACGGTGGGACCTGATGAACACATGGTGATTGGCGGCGATCTGAATGGCCACGTTGGATTCTCACGCGACGGTTATGAACATCAACATGGTGGATGCGGGCACGGAGCCCGCAACGATGATGGGATTAGAAGCACACGATCTCGCCGTAGCGAATACGTTCTTCAAGAAGAGGCAATCACATCTGCTCACGTACGCCAGCGGTACACGTTAGGGCGGATCGGAAAAATCGATTTTTTTCAAATCCATCTGGCCCAGTGAAAAAAAGTTGTGGGACCGATCAAAAATAAGGCCTAAAAAATTTGAGACCTCTAGGTGAACCCCTGACCCTCGCTCAAATGCAATTTAGGGGGGGAAGGTCGAAATTCGAAAAACATAGTATTTTTTGGTCATTTCCTATAGATTTTGCCGAGTTACTTTCCTTTAGGTCAAATATTTCGTGCATTTTGACGTATCTGCCACCGTTTAGCCACAAAATGCCTAACTTGAGTCCGCGCCCGCGAAGAAAATATTCCAACGCCCACGCAGCGTCGCTGATACAAGAGCCGCAGGCCGATCCCCTCCCCTCCCCGCTCGCTTCTACCCCTCCAACGCCTCCAACACAGAAAAATTCATCCCGCGTATGCTGCTAGGAGGTCATTTATCTTTGATAACATAAATCGGAAGATGGTAGAAGGTAATAAAGGAAGCTTAGTGAGACGACTTGTCCCTTATTAGGCGCCTCGTCGGGGTTAAACAAATCGATGTTACCAACTTTTAGAGAAGTGAAATATTTTTAGATCCAAGAACGCTGGAAAGGAGCCTACGGTCCATGAAAAGGCCTCTCGAGTGGCTATAAAGGTGTGCTAACTTCGGATATGCGCTCCAATTTCGGCTTTGTCCGACAGATGTGATTAAATGAATTTTGGGCGAAAGCCGCTCGCGTGCCCTCTGCGCAAGCTTCTCCCACGCGCCAAATGCACCAAAATTCACACCAAGTGCGTCTTACTTCGTTAGTCTAAATATTTAATGTTTCAGTATCGTCTGTGGAGGAACAATCACGAAAGAATTTTTCAAAATACCTGCTTTCCAATCTGTATTTCTTATGTCAGTGTCATTCCTCGTCTTTCGCTGTTGTCAACAAAGTTTTGGTGGATTTCTTCACGAATCTCTCGTCGGTATCTATAATAAAAAGAAATATTTTACTTCAAATTTGAAAGGTCATCAATAGATTTTTGAAAATCCACAGCCCTAAGGTCATATGTAGCCGGAGGTACTGTGGTCTCTCTCCAATATGTCATCAGCGAGTAGTCCTTAAAGTTGATATTAAAATCCAGCACTTTAAAAAATCTCGGATCGGCCGCCAAACGCATACTTGCAACAACGCAAATTCGGTCCTTAGATTGCCCTCCCAATGTTTATGCCGCAAATCTAAGTCAACTTAGTGCAATTAGCAAATAGACCTCTGTAAGGGATGAAATATGATTTGATGCTTTCCCGGCGAATGATGTGGGTAAACTCTTCTCGGGATTCAGCGAAATTTATCCCTGATGATGAGCCCCGAGTCGGAGCTTGAAACGTTTGCCATTATGGAAAAATTAACCCGGTGGGAATCCCGAGAAGAGTTTACTCACATAGCCAGGGATGTTGGAATTATGCTTGCAGCATAGGGATGATGCCTCCTTTTTGGGCGGTATTCACCATCGCATTCAAATCCTTTTTATTTTTGTGTATGTAATTTTCACTCGGAAAGGAATGGAGAATCGCAGATTTTATAACTTTTGCTAATCCTCCGACAGGGGAGGCAAACCCAAAAGTGGGACCCTGTTTCTTCAACTAACATCACACATTCCCCTCTAAACTTGGATTGATAAGTGCTCTTGCCTTTTTTCATCAGAAAAAAGTATAGTCTTTCACTCCATAAAAATTTAGCCCGTTGATGACACCCTTTGATACCTGTCTTTTCGTATTCACAATAATTAGCATCTTTTTCTGTCTACGTAAGTAATTCTTGCAAACTACCGTGGATGTTTCTTACGAAGTTATGATTTTTGCGTCAACTAAAGTTGCGGGGACGATCATTGCTGTTTCTTGGTTCTTGCATATACCTCTATCACATTTGGCAGACGCATTTTCCACGCAGAAGTTCCCGTTTGAGTTTAGTCCTGAATTTTTATTTGATGAGGAACGTAGAGATAAAAATCGGATGATTTCTCTTCAGTTAAATTTTCTTCGGATGAATTGATGAAGAAAAATTTTGATACTGTTTTCCCATACAAGAATTGACGATGTCGACTCAACACTCTCCGACGATTCTCTTTTTTTCCTCAGTTTTCGAGTTTCTTTAGGACTCAATCCAGCAGCCATCATCTTTAGTTTCGTCCGCTGGTCTCTCAACATACTTCTTCATTGGGATTGGGAAACATTATGCTCCTTCTTGCACTTACACGCAAAAATATCGCATAATTTCAAATGTTCTTTCAAAAGTGCTTCAGGTTTGTACTTAAGCAAAAACCCTACTTTTGGCCTATTCGCATTTTCCGTAAGTTTTAGTACTTCCCGTTTGTACCGCTTAATCCATTTAGTCACACACATAATGGAAGGGAAGCGTCACCATAGTTCGCACACCTTTCGCCACTCTAGAGGCCTTTTACAAGTCGTCTCACTAAGCTTCCTTTATTTCCTTCTACCATCTTCCGATTTATATTATCAAAGATAAATGACCTCCTAGTTGCATACGCGGGATGAATTTTTCTGTGTTGGAGGCGTGGGAGGGGAGGGGATCGGCCTGCGGCACTTGTATCCGCGACGCTGCGTGGGCGTTGGAATATTTTCTTCGCGGGCGCGGACTCAAATTAGGCATTTTGTGGCTAAAAGGTGACAGATACGTCAAAATGCACGAAATTTTTGCCCTAAAGGGCAGTAACTCGGCAAAATCTATAGGCAATGATCATAAAACACTATGTTTTTCGTATTTCGACCTTCCCCCCCTAAATTGCATTTGAGCGAGGGTCAGGGGTTCACCTAGAATTCTCAAATTTTTTAGGCCTTATTTCTGATCGGTCCCACAACTTTTTTTCATTGGGCCAGATGGATTTGAAAAAAATCGATTTTTCCGATCCGCCCTAGTACACGTGCGTCCCAAATCGACTACTGGATGATACGTAGGCGAGACCTTAAGCTCGTGGTCGATGTAAAAGTTATACCATCCGACAATGTCGCCCCACAGCATCGTCCCCTCGTCATAGACTTGCGGCTGGACATTGGGCAACATCGACGAGTGCGCACGACCGGACCAGCCCATATCAAGTGGTGGCGATTAAACGATAACAAAAATCAACTGAAGATAGCCCTAGATCATCTGAGTGTCAATCCCGACCAGCCGGTGGCTGGCCTATGGCGCAGTGTAGCGAGCCAGATCCAAGGAGCCGCCTGCGAAGTACTTGGGCGAACGAAACCAGTAACACGCTTAATCGATAAGCATGTATGGTGGTGGAATGAAGACGTGCAACGTATCGTCAAAGAAAAGAAGATGGCCTTCAAGAAGTGGCGCAAGACGAACGATATTGTGGACTAAGAACAATACCGCACAAAGAAATTGGCCGCGAAACGAGCAGTAGCTAAAGAAAAGACGACACACTGCGACCAGCTGTACGCCGACTTAGATACACCTAGAGGTGAAAATAAGATCTACCGCCTTGCCAACTCCCGACATCGAGCAACTCAGGATGTTGGCCAGGTCAAATGTATCAAAAACGACGATCACCAGATAATACGAGACCCACCTGCCATCCTTCGGCGTTGGAGAGAACACTTCTCGACCATCTGTAACACAGAATTTCCCCAGCCACCGATCATTAGCGTGGACTCGGACCTGTACAACACATCAGTGAAGCGAAGGTAGCTGCCGCTATCAAGAAGATGAAGAATGGAAAGGCAACGGGCTCTGACGGTATTCCAGCGGAAGTGTGGAAGCTACTTGGCCGCAACGGCGCTGTCATCCTCGCCGAATTATTTAACAAAATCGTCATTGACGGTGAAGTTCCCGACTCCTGGCGGACCAGCATAACTGTGCCCATCTGGAAGGGTAAAGGCGACGTCGCAGAGTGCTCCAACTACCGCCCGATCCGGCTTTTATGCCACACCATGAAAATATTCGAAAGAGTGATTGACGCTAGGCTCAGAAACATCGTTCACATCACACCCAACCAGTGAGGATTTGTAAAGGGAAGTGGCACAACAGACGCAATTCAAGCAACTAGGCTGCTCTTAGAGAGGCACCGAGAGAAGAACAAGCCAGTGCATAATTCTTTCCTTGATCTTGAGTAGGCCTTCGATCGCGTGCCACACGGCCTTATTTGGCAGGCCCTCAGATCTCTCGACATCCCTGAAGTCTACGTGTCATGGGTGAAGCTTCTCTACACCAACGTCACCAGCTCCGTCCGTTGCCCATCAGGAATATCACCGCCTTTCCCAATCACTGTTGGCGTCCACCAAGGACCAGCCCTCTCTCCGCTCCTTTTCATCCTGTGCATGGACACACTCACGGCCTGTCTCCAAGAATCATATCCTTGGTCGCTATTTTTCGCGGATGATATCTTCCTTGCCAGCACCACCATACTCGAATTGCAGCAGCGAACTCAACTACGGAAGGTACGACTCGACAACTATGGGTTGCGATTAAACACCAAGAAGACTGAGTACATGGAGTGTGGACCTCAAACCGACGGAACGATCAGCATCGACGGCGAGGACCTTGAGAAGGTCGAGAAGTTCAAATATTTGGGCTCTGTCATCAGCAACGATGGAAGCACAACCGCCGGCACACGAGCTCGAATTAATACAACATGGCAAAAATGGCGCCAAGTGACTGGCGTATTGTGCGACCGTCAAATGCCCGACCGATTCAAGGCCAAAGTATACAAGACCGTAGTCCGCCCAGTGGCCCTATATGGAACATAATGTTGGCCAGCCACAGCAAAACAAGAACAGGCCATGCATGCCATGGAAATGAGGATGCTGCGATGGATCCTAGTGATGCTTGATCACGTCATGAATGAAGACATCCGGAAAAGAATGGGAGTTGCACCAATCACGGACAAGATGCGGGAGGCTCGACTGCGGTGGTATGGGCATCATGTGGTGCGTAGCGACTAGAACTCCGTGGCGAGAACAGCAATGCGGCTGAGCCCTGAAGGACGCCGACCACGAGGACGACCTAAGATGCGCTGGCTCGACAGAATTAAGGCAGACATGAAAACCATCAACGCCACGCCAGTAGACGCCCTGGATCGAGCCAAGTGGAGAAGACTTAGCAGAGCAGCGGACCCTGCAATAGCGCGGGACAACCGCTAGGATGAAGAAGATTATGCGAGTTTATGCCAGAAGGTTTAGGTGACGGGGTATATATCAGAGAAGGAGCCTGCCGACACCATAAACGCTAAAAATGTAGTAAGCCCGAGTATCAAGAAAAAAATTACGATTGTGGTGTACCGAAGTTTTTCTCAGGGTCCTTTTCGGTACGTATTCACTTTAAAACGCCAACCGTTCCAATACTGGCACGGAAAAAGTTCCATTAGTTGCCTGCCGTGCCTGTATATACACGATATATTGAAAGGGTTGTATTTTAATCCAGCGGAGATGGGCGACCATTGGGAATTTAAATGCGATGGCTGAATGTGTATAGAACTCATATACCGGTTGGCTAAAATAACAGGAAGCATTGGATTACAGTGGACAAAACTTGGTTTCCAGAATAAATAATCTGTGTGATAATCACCTGAAAAAATGAAGCTATAAAATAATTTGAATACAGCTATTCCCCGCATGAAATTTAAACTGGGCTAATACATCGCCGTTGCGCTGTCGTGGAAGTCCACGGTAATTTAATGTCAAACCCGATAGTATTACGGCAACAAGAAACAGTATACAAAATTAATATGATGATATTGTTCTTACATAAATTTTAGGCATGAGATAACTACAAATATTATGTCATAATTTCATTAATGCTACAAAAATGCATTCAATTTTAGAGCATAAACACTTTGTATGGTATTTTTTCTGAGCTTTTTTTATTTTTTTTTTCAAAAATAAAAAATACGTATTTTGATGCCTTAATACCGCTAAGATCCTAATACCCAAAATTTGAGTTTATTGGCACCCTGGGTTGACAGGGAATCACGTCGGATAGCTTCTACCATACCATACATAAAATATGTTGCCTTATTTACCTAAATTAAACTTTCCATACTTGAAAAGCAAAGCTTAAGCATTATGGAATCTGACTACAGCAAGGGAATTGGAATTGAACGAAATTAATTTCACATTATCTCTATTGTCTCAGGCTCAACTATGTGTTGATAAGTTCATTTTAAGTGATTGAAAAGAAAAACTTTGTACTTTTTCACCAATTTATTTTCACAGTACAACAAATTACGATGGTGCCACTCCGCTGCAACTAGTAGTGCCGTGAAAATAAATTTATGGAAAGGTACAAAGTTTTTCTGTTCATTTGCTCTAAATTTCACATGTTAAAAATGGGATGCACACTCACAATAAATCACCATAGGATTAAAATGACAAAAGTTCCAGAAATGTCAGAGCGTAAACGATTCTCATAATACTATGTTTCATATTAAAAATAATTTATCATCAATTTCTTTGCAAATAAGAAAAATTAAAAAAAACGTAATTTGATACGTTTAGTGGTATCAGGCTCAACTATGTGGAAGTTGATATTCACAAATGAAAAGACGACTTCGTTGACTTCCACTGATTTATTTTTTTGTTCATGTTTCGATCCATAGAGGTCATTTTCATGTACAAAAAATTTTGAATTTCATGCAAGCACATACACTCCTTGAAAGGGATAGGGGAGAGGAGAGGACTCCCCTTCAAGGAGTGTATAATAAGCTTGCTTAAAATTAAAAATTTTTGTACTTGAAAATGACCTCTATGGATTGAAACATGTCGTACCAAGAAAATAAATCAGTGGAAGTCAACGAAGTTGTCTCTTCATTTGTGACGTATTTTGATGCTTAAATATGAATCATTAGTATCGCTGGATCTGTGTGGCGCTTCCTGCCATATATATATTCGACTGTGCCCGTGCACGCTGTTTCTAAGGAGACTTCAGAGCATCGCCTTGCCCCTGCATGAAAAGTCGGAATGATAAGGGGAATGTGGCTTTTGTGGGAGGGTGCGTAAAGGGGAGGGAGCATTGGGGGGCGAGTAGGGAAGCAAGCAAGGGGCGGAGGGAGGAAACCCCACCCCTCCTTCCGTCTGCCGAGACGCCTTTTCCCTCCAAGGAATTTGATGAAAGGGTTTCCTGAGATGGAAAATGACTTAAAGGGGCGGAAGGGGGGTGGGTGGGAGAAGCGAAAGAAAAGGCCATTCATTGGATGAGAAGAGATACAGTGGAGTGAGGGAAGGGCGCCTCGTGGATGCGAGGCTCCAGTCTTTCTCGTACCGGATTGGTTTAATGGCATGGTTGGCAATGGATAAGTAATGAATGGGTGGAGAGAAGTCCAGGGCCCGTGAAAGGCCCGCTGACAACAATTTAACTTGGCGTAACTTCAATTATTATGAATCAGAACAGTCAATGAAAGGTCTTACCGCGTTGGCCTGACGTTTCGCGATCCCTGCGTTCGATTGGTCCGAGGCAATGGATAATAATTTAGCTATTGCCGCTAACTATTCCCACTGCATAGGCATCCAGAAGCGATCGGGAAACGTCAGGCCAACCTGATCACACGGTAAGACCCGAAAAAAAACCTTACATTTTAATTAATGACCAATTCCTTCAATCTCAGCAAAAACCAAGCCTAAGTCACGAGATCAGATTTAAGTGGACCATCGGTAGTTTTTATTTACATCTCTGGATAGACAAAATAATAAAATTCCCTTTTCCTTGCCACTGCTTGCTTACTCGCTCACCGCATAATACCATTGAGTTTTTCTCGGATAATCACCAATCAAGTTCGAACAACGCCATTTTTAGTTGCTGTGAACCAGCAGACTTTCCGAGTTTTCGACGCCATTTTTATCCTAAATTAAGTTGCTGTAAACGAGGCATAATGATTCGCACTCTTTTTATTTGGTTTTCAAAAATTGCCGCAGCGCGTTAATAAGCACATAGGAGTAAAATTATTCTCAGTATTTGCCATAAATATCTGCACTTACGAGGAATGGCATCACAAAGTTTTGAAAAGCATTATATCATCAGGAATATATATTTTAGTGAATTAAGTGCAATATTTCCACCAATATAATTTCGCGCGACGCGTTTCGTTGTTGTAGCAGCAACATTCGCAAGTGCAGCCAAGTCTTTCATTATTCTCACTTTCCGACATCCAAACCCTATTCTTACTCTCTTATTCAACATTTGGAAATATTTAAGTAAGAACTTCGCTTCACACTATGCACTTAAAAATGTGGTTGCTACAACAACGAAAAGCGTCGTGCGAAAATAAATTCAGGGGAACAGTGGTGTAACTACGAATATGCTTTGGGGGTCGAGAGATCCTGGGTCGAGAGATCGAGAGATCCCCTCCCAGCAACGGGCGGTCCGGGAAAATTTTTGAAAAATTACATGCCTGGAAATACATTTCACACCATTTTGGCACTTAAAATTTAACTATGAGCAGATGCAGTTATTGTATGTCAAAACTAGACAAGAGTTTTAAATACATTTTTTATTTCTTTGAGACTTTGGGGGGGGGGGGATCTACCCCCCTCATCACCCTCATAGTTACGCCACTGCAGTGGAAATATTACAATAATCAACATGGCCATTCCCAGACTTTCACTTCCTAAACGTTTGTTTTTCTTACGAATTGCTTCTCTATTAAACTCACTCCCTCCACACATTGACCCCTTCGGCTTTACATTGTAATCCCTCATAAGCCTTTCCCTGTTTTATTTGTCACCTATCTACCTTTTTCCAGCCGATTCTGGTTGTATTTTTCTTGTAAATTTAATTCTTGTTTCTACATGCTATATTGCTTGTTTGTCGTCAAAGTTATGTACTGTTAACTGGCCACTATGACATGGCAAACTGCTGTATATGGTTCCCTATCTTTAAAATAAAATAAAAATTCCTTATTTAACTAATATTAACCACCATATAGTGCCACATATCATACAATACGTATTTTAATTAATAGCCCTAATTATTATCTCCGTGAAATTCGGATCGCTCAACAGTCAGCAAAGCGAGTGAAGATTGCTGTTAAGCACTAGACCCGTCAATTGTAATAATCGTGGTTGATGGAAGGAGAAGAAAATGAATAAAGCGAGAGAAACTTCCCGATGGCTACTCCTGAAATCCTCTCCCAACCTCCTCCTCGCGTTATATATAAAAAAATACATTCGGAGAAAGGGACCTTACGTCCCGTCGCTTACGCTCTCTCCGAGGCATTCCGGGTGGAAATTATTTGTCAAGACGTTTAGGTTTCGTTAGAGACGGTCGCTGAGCTTGAGACAGTGTTTAAGCAAACAATGGCATTCGACGAACCGTGGTCCACGAATTGAGGAGGAAGAATTTTCAGGCAGCGGCTTGGAAAAAGGTTTTGGAATGGAGGCAGGGCGGTTATCGGATTTTGATTCCGCGGAAAAGACGATTTCGGGGCGCTCAGACTGGTATTAAAAATCACGACAGTGAGTCAGACTTTTGAGTCAAAAATTAAGATCATAAAGAGCGCCGTTAAAAATCGTAGGTATTCGGAATAATAATATGCCTTTATTCGGGCGAGGTTGAGACTAAGAAGTCCCCTCTTCCACCTGATGGAAGAGGAAAGGACAGTTTCCACGGTTGAAATTTATACCTTTTTTGTTTTCAGAATAAATTCGTGTGCATTTCGTACGCTTCAAAGCATTTTTCAATACAGAACATATGAATACATTTTCTAAATTAATTGATAGTTATGTAAACATATATTCTACTTATTTGGGACGGAATGTTGGTATAAATTTAATTGTTAATCTATTTATTTACGTGCTGAACGGATAACTTCTTGCGTGCATAAATTTTAACCACATTGTTGATGCTCTCAAAATACAGAGGTGGGAATAAATATAAGTTTAATATTTACGAAATAATTCTAAGTCATAGTGACTTTGTTTCTAATTCCAATCAATATGAGTTTCATCACCGTTCACGTGGTACAACATTATTGAAACTGTTTCACATATGGCAGTCTAAATATATATATTTAAAAAATTCACTTCTCGAAAAATGAGCAGCATCGAATAATTTGAGGAGAAAACATTTATTTAATATCTCATATTCATCGGCAGCTTATCACGCTGAAAAACATTGGCAAATGAAGTGCAATAATTTAAATCAATAAGGACAATATACAATAGCGATAAAAAATATAAAATATTTAGTTCTCAGATCTTTACCAATTATGAATCGTCTAATTTTCGCCATTATTTAAATTTAAGTTATTTATTCGATGTCATTATTAGTATTAGTTAGTATTGACTTATTTTCTAAGGAAAGTGATTCGAGTATTTACGACACATTATTTTGAAGATAGCGGTACGGAAGAAACGGCATTTTTTTACCTTTGACAAAAAGAAAAATATTCCATATAAACTCCATTGGAAACAGTAGCCTTGGATGACTCTTTTTCTTCCTAGCGAAATCACACTAGAATCCATGAATTTTTGCCAGGAAGCTACTCGGTATTTCGTTACACATAGACACTACAAAGGACTTGCGTCGAACATATATCGATGGCTAAGTTCTAACAACACGTATCTCAAATTCGGCCGGTTTGAGACAGGTATATTAAACAAAGTGTAATGACTTAAAAAAATATAACACAAGCAAAAACCAAGTCTTTGTTTGCAAATGAATGCTTCTTTTTCAGTTTTATGAACTTTTGGTTTTTAATTTCAGTGCGCAAGTAAAAGAAATTAATCGTTTTTTAGCTCTCCTGAAAAGTTGCTATTTTTGAGATACGTGTTGTTAGAACTTAGCCATCGATATAGGTAAATTCAAATCGCATTGAAAGCGATCACATAAATGAAATTAAGGGCTTGGGGAAAATTATCAGTTTTGCAAAATTACTAAGTTTTAGTACACCAATACTTGTTTTTACTGATTTACTGTAACGTCATTTATGTGGCCTGTAAAATCTTTAGATTCAACATTTGCAACGTAGCCTTATTCCCCCTGACTCTCGATTCTCTTGTCTTTCTCTTCTCTAGACCTAAGCAACCGTGACTGAAAGACGCTTTGAGATAATATTGAGCCTAGTTTTTGGTAAAGGGAAGAGGACAGAGCAAGCGAAGAGCTTCCTTAATTTATTATCTCTTTGCCTTATCATAACGGCCTTCCTAAAAAACTTCTGAGTGAAACTGTTCCTTTGTTCATCTAGTTCCAGCTGGTATTCAGTTTAGAAGTTCAGCTAGTTTATTGGTGCATATTACGAGAGCAATGCGTCTAAGCAAGGAATAATTAACCCAGGATCCGTGAGGCGAAAGAAAGGAGTCGTAGCAAAGATGTCAATTTCATGGTGAGCGAATTAAAATCAGCGGGACGGAAAAAAGCGCCACCAAGAACAAGAACGAGAACCACTGCGCACGGATTCTAATCAAACAGTTGAAAGACGAGGCTCTTTCGTCTACGAGACGGTTTTATTTTAAGCTATGGGTCAAATACCAAAAAGAGTAAGGGCAAAGCGTTTCCTTGCATTTATTGTTTGAAATCTGTGATCTGTTGAGATTACTTACCTTTAACAAATTTTTAAAAAGAACCAGTTGGAGTTACCTATGAAAACGTTTTGAAAATCTACATCTGCATAATATCCTGCGAGCCACCTCTAGGGTGTTTGGCAGGGGGTGACCAATCACCAACATGCAGCATGCAAGAGGACCGCCACATGCACACCGCACGGTCATAGAAATATTACGCACACTTTAAAAGTATACATGCTTATTCATTAAAAAATTTCTAAAGGTTAGTAATTCCTAGAGCAAATACATGCAAGGTTAGAACTATGAAAAAAAACATGCAATGAGTGATCCTTGCGAGCGATGCCATTAATCCTATCAATTGAGACAACGTTGCTATCCTTAATAGTACGAGGGAAGAATGACATTTTAAATCTCCCTGTTTTGCAGTCTATTTCTTTTATTTTATTCTCATGATCGCGTCTACTATAGTGCGATGGTAAACGAAGGATACCTATGATTCACGTCGTCTGAGAAAATATCTTCTTCGAATTTCCTAAGTAAGTTAAGCCTATACTTCGATCTACGCTCCTGTAAAGATTCCCATCCTAACTCGTGTAACATACTTGAAACGCTGCACTTTTTGTCGCAACAACTCATCACAAATCTGGCCGCCCTGCGCTGTACTCGATTAATTTCAGCTATTAGTCCTACCTCGTAAGGGTCCCACACGCTAGCAGCATATTCCAAGTGAGGCCTCACTAGAGTCAGGTAGCTTATTTCTTTCACCTTTTTTGGGCATTTACCGAGAATTCTTTTTGCAAATAAATAGAACATAGATGTTCCTAGACATCTCATTTCCTTACTTCTGCGTTCAGTTCAACGTAATATCTAGTTGATAATAGTCAAGAGAGGAAAAACTCAATGTATGCATGCTATATTTGCTGAGCTTTATTTTTTCATTTTTTGCAACGATATTTAAATATTCGAATATTCTTTCAACCATAATTAGGTGTATGCATATCTACATCTACATCTATGTACTAACAGAGGTATTGTAGTAACAGAGGTAATAAATGACGAACTATCTACCACTCGGCGCGTCGTTCTTTCAATTCAAAATTTGAAAGCAGCGTATTTACTATTGGCACAATAATTGCCTTCAGCATAAAATTCTTTGAGTGTAGTTATTTAGCCACATACCGCGTACACACGACTTTTTGCTTCATAGTTTGTACGTAAACTATGCTGTGCAGTGATAAATGTATGAGCGCAGTGAGTAGATCACAATTAATATTTATGATTAAAAATCTAATTATGACTAAGATTTTATAGCATTCATCATCAAAATTGGTCGTTTGCTTGAACGAAAACAAAACTGCAACAGCTTAGTATCAAAAGAGCGGCGTTAATCGTGTTAAAACAATGATGTCCCACTCCTCTTCTCGTGTGGTTAGCTCCTGTTTACTCTCTTGTAAGCGATTCCTTCTCTCTGCGAAATATTCTTCCTGATCGAGACAAAGAACCGAACTATTATGACGTCACCAACTTATGAAAAGTGGGCGATAAATTCCGCTTTCTATGTTTTGAACTCATGAGTTAATGGCTAAGCGAGGAAAATTTTTTCGCCGTAACTTATATTTCCCTTCCATTAATCGAATTCATTAAAAGAGAAGTGTTTTCGGGTCTGTTCACGAACGACACCATTGATGACGAATTAACTGCTTATGAACTACAAACAGTACAAAAATACTTTCAACTTAATCGTCAATGTTAACGAAGTCACCGCCACTAAGTTACTTCCCGTCTCTGTTCCCAGAAAAAAAAATAAGAAAAAAAAAGTCCGCGAAGCCATTGGCGGAAGGATACGAAAAGGGTGCGTAAGTCATAAAAAGGACACACGGAAGAAAAGGTGTTTTGCTCACAAAATGTTTGTCGCGTCGCAGTGGAAGACCACCAAACCAAAGGTTCAGAGTGGGAAAAGGGCAGGGAGAGGAAAAGGCCATCCAGCCCTCAGAGGAACGAACATGACTCCTAATGGAAGGAAAGCGGCAAGGATAATGGCAGTGAGGAGTCAATTGTCAACGGTCTCCCAAGCCATCCTCGCATTCCAATCGCGAATCCTGCGTCCTTTGCAAACCTTCGCCATTTTTCTGGCGAGAGCCCTTCATTTCCATAGACTGCGAAATTCACGGGTCGAGGGAACCGCTATACCTACGAAAACATGCGACAGGTAAGAAGAGATTTACAGGATCACAACGCGTTGCTTTTACGAGAAAACTCTCCGTAAATGTTTAGTCCACGGCTCCTCCTCGCAAATAGTCCGCAGGAAACTCAGAAATGAAGGTTATAAAGTCAAGGAAGTTTATTTCCTTGGCTAAGTATTTATTTCGTAGCTTGAGAAGCAAATTTTTATAACCGGCCATAGATATTATAAAGGGAGTAAAAGCTACTGCCTAGAACTCCTTTTCCTGCGGTAGGTATGCCTCTTTGGTCTCGAGGAGAGATGGGACAGAGCATTCAATGATCACATCTTCATCTACGTGATAACCTGTGAGCTTCCTCAATGGTGTTTGGCAGGGGGTGAGTATACACGTGCGTGAAATACGCTACGTATTTGTAGTCATCGAAAAAAGGCACATGACACCAGGTGGTGTGAGCTCTCATGAAGCAAAATTTGATCTTTTAGACAGCTTATATTTGAGTTCATAAAAAAGGGGCGAAATTTTGATTAGTTACCTAGTGGGAAATAGAGAATTTTCCAAGGAGAGTAAAAGATCCATCTTTATCGTTGGTACCAAATGCACAGAAATGAAGATTTGCAATGTTTTCTACAACTTCTTCAATAATACTTTTTCAAACAGCTTGTATTCTGTAAACGTTTAGGAATAGCTTCCTTAAATAAAAGCAGCCAGTTATGGAACCGTTAATCTACGGGAATAACAAGCCCTCGAAGTTAGGCAACCTAATTATACGTGACTAAACGGGTACTTTTTGTGAATAAATTAAGCAAAGTCAGAGAAGTTTTTAAAAGTACATACGATCCAACGTAGGAATACTGCCTCTCGTATGCCTTTGTCGCAGTGGAAATGATTGCTTCGTTTCGACGGTAGAGCTGCAACTCGGGTGTCTTGCTTTGAATGCAGACAGCACAGCTACATAATTTACACACGCATAATACACACGCATCGAGAATAATTTAATTCTTTCCGGGCGAATGGTGGATGTGGATGTTTCTCGGGCTTACCACCGGGTTAGGCACTCCATTCTTGCATCTGGTAGAAATGGAGTGCCTAAGCCTCATAAATATATTAGATGACTTGTAGCCTAGCTTATTGTAATCTTAATTACTTAGCTACTAACTTAGCCTAACTTACCTTAATGCATGTTTCTGAATTTTCTATTTATTTCTAATAGCATGTTTTGTGTGTTCCAGCTTTTTGGGCAGAAAGCCTTCATAAGTAGTTGGCAAGTTTTGCCTTTGAATGAATGTGGTGATATAAATCGCTAGTATGCGTAACGTTTTTTGGACCGTGTGTTGTGCATATGGGACTCCTATTGCATGCTGCACGCTGGTGATGGATCACCCCCTGCCAAGCACCCTAGCGGTGGCTCGCAGGGATGTAGATGAAACATTCAGGGCCAGTAGACGCATCCCTTGCCTTCGGCCACATCCCAGGACAACTCATAGCAAAGCCTCAGCCTCCGTCCTAAACCCCCTCGCCCCTCCACTCTCCTCTCCGCCGACCACCCTCGCACTCAAGGTCCTTCCGCCCCCACCCTCCTTTACACCCCCTCCTCTACAACCCCTAAAGGACACGTGGGTGGGGAAGATATGCGACTGCGGGACGGGAGTTTCCTTCGCAGCTACGGGAGGGAAGAGGGGGGCCACTTATCTTACCACCCTCACGGCCAGCACACAAAGAAATAGACTTTTTCGCTGTTTTTTAATTTCCGCATCAGCTCGTAATGCTCGTAACTTTAAATCGAGGATCAACAATTAAAAACTCCACTGACAACTGAACCAATTCAACGAAGATGAATCAAGCGTCGTTCGGGAAAGCTGAAGCGTGTCTAAAATGGAAAAATATAAAATTCGACGAGGATGGGATTCGAACTCACGCGTGCAGAGCACATTGGATTAGCAGTCCAACGCCTTAACCACTCGGCCACCTCGTCCTTGACATATTCTCAGTATATAGTTGAAAGTTATCAGTGAAACACTATCCTCTGATAGAGTTCGTTTTCTTTTGACTTACGCTATAGACGACTTTCTGCTGACATAATCAAAGCTGGTTCTGCAATCATAAAGTGAGACTTTGATGACCTGTAACATCTATAACTGCTGAGAAGTCATCTCTTCTTAGCAGAAAAAAAACATTTTTGCCCGTATATATCAATATCAAGTCTAAAGAAGAGGCTAGGTCGAACTCAGGTGGAAAGAAACGTTCTCCTTCACTCAAACAAAGCTGCATCTCGAGAAATTATTATCATTAAAACATTTCTTTCAGAAACACTTTCCTGGTTCATGGCATTCTGCTAAGCGAACTCCTGCTCAACTATATCACCCGGATAGATACAGAAGAACAGAAGACTGGAAGCCTTTTGATAGCAATATCATCCAGAGAAAACAAAACACAATATGCTTGCCGGATGATGAGATAAATCAATTACATTGAAAAGGTAATGACATTGTCTCATTGGAGGTAAAACTGCGTTATTGAAATTAGTATTCTCGACCTCGATACCACTCTCTCCGCGGAAAATTTATGCACAATAACTCGAGGGTCTAATTTAATAAAAACTGCGCATTCCTGGGGGACGATGTTAATAAAATCCCGAGACGATTTTATAAAAAAAACGAAACAGAAATTTCTATTTTAGACCGACAATATCCATTTTCGAAAGGTAAATTCTATGACCAAAACAGAAAATCATATATGTACCAGCCTCGAAGGCGACACACGAATCTTGGAACGAAAATTTGATAATAATGGAGAAATTAACCCCGTGGAAATCCGGATGAGATTGCATTTAAATAAAACTGAAACAGAATATACCAACTCGTCCTGACCCGAAAAATCTTGAACCGACAATCAAAACAAAAAGATCAACCTCATGACGGAAAGAAAAATCACAAGTCTTGAGGACGATACACGAATCGTGGATCGAAATGTTCATAATTATGGAGAACTGCACCCGGTGGAAATTATTAGAAGATTTTATTTAAAAAAATAAACTGTATCCGGCATTCCTAACTGGGACTGATTAGATACTATGTCCGAAAAATGGCGCCTTGAATAAAGACAAGCGGAGGACAAATAAATAAACGAAGGGCGGAGAGTGTGTCCCAAGTGATAAGACATGAAGATTTCAAGAGAGACAAAACAATCAGGGCGGAGGAGGAGAAAGATATGGTCTCGTATTTGTCGCCATGGACCGCAGCTATACTTCTTCATTTGTTAGTTACTCGCCCGCCCGTGGGTGACCCGAGTGATTTGTTGGGCTGCTTTCGCGAAGAGGGGAGATGTTCGCGCCGACTTGCGCACAAAGAAGACACCTCCCCCCCGAGTGGAGGTTTAAAAACCACACATTCACATTTCGGGAAAGGAGTTGAAAATTATGGCGACTCATATTTTGAAAATTCAATTTTCAAAGCAAGCGGAAATGTTTCACTGGGAAGTATTAAATGGCAATTTTAATTAATTAATACAAACAGCGCGAGGTGAGATTAAATGAGGCTGACTAATCCCACGACAATATCCACGGCTAACGAAAGCGAAAAAAATTCACGTCGTATATCCTCAGCGAAAGAGAGAAATAATGAAATGGAGAGTTAAATTTGAAGAGCGAAAATGGATATTTTTATTGGCAGCGAATGTAAACCACCGATTTCAGTAGGGACCTGGAAATTTGAACAATTTAACCTTTTTCATTATTTAAATATTAATTTCTGAATCTCACAATGATATACGCAACTTAACAAAGAGGGAACGACTTTCATTATGATTATGCCAGTGAAAATGTATACGGCTGACTCTGCTACATGATTTCCACATCGAATAATTAATTTGTCAAACAAAGTAGGATCAAAAATATCCTATTAGTCAATAATGATTCTTGAGTTAATTAAATGGCAAACCGGCTATAAAACAGAGCCGGGTAATGGATATTGTCACAGTGAAATCGGGAATTACATACAATTTCAGTAAGTTAAGACACCGATATAATTTTTAAATAATAAATTTATAAAGCAATGTTAAATATGTTGAAGCATAATTACCTAATGGAGAATCGGAGAACTATCCTAGATATGTACGAAAGAGTTTTGACAAAAATTAAATTAATTCTATGCATATTACTTAACTGAATGAGGGAAAGGTACCTCGTTTACATCGGCGTCCACAATCCATGACAGCAGACAATCAAATCAACAAGCAGCTAATCGTAAGTGATATGCCATTATTTTTTACAATTATTCGTCCTGCTGGATAGAGTAGTTTCCTTCATCAAAGAAAACGAAAGGCATTGCTTGCGATTCGTTACCCACCATAAATGTATTCATAGTATAAAAATTATTTGGTTTTTAGAAATCCCAGTTTAGACGAATGGCAATGGTCAATTTTAACCACATTTGAAAAAGGCAGGATTGGCGCCCAAGCAATGCCACTCCACGTGACGTCACAGGGACCTAGTTTCTATACGAGAAGATAGGAGTTTTACATCGTCTGAGATTACCAATGCATGCATGAGGCACAGAGCTCAGGGAAACATTTCTTAATAATCACCTATTGAAATTGCCTATGGTCGCAAAGTTTCCTTCGTTTGATAGGGTATTAATATTCCTTATTTAAGCCAAGCGCTACCTGCTAGCAAGGTACTCTGCTACCTGCTAGCAGCCTGCATCGTTGCGGCTCACATATCCTCGCCCCAAGGTTACTTCACAAGGCGGCAGCGGGAACCAGAACCAGAACCACACGGGGTTTTCCCGGCATTCATTCTTAGCCGTCGCGTTTTCGCGCGCTTGAAAATTTTCACTTTTCATTTAATCGCGAAAAATAGATATCGTCATTTAAAAATCTAAAAGCTTGAAATGCGTACTCCAGGAGTAATAATCTTTCGATTTAGGCAATAAAAAAATAATAGGAAACCACCCTATTCCATAAAATTCGAACAGTTGAATATCGAAAGTTTGATGTGGGCGTATCGGGTTATCACGAGTATTAGAAAAGAAGATCCATAACTCGGCCTCTCAATGTGCCGTCACCCACCGCGCCTTTATATTGGTTTACAAAAGTCGCCACTCGCGTCGCTGACGGACAAATTGACTGATATAGGCTTGTAGTACGTCATCCAGTATAGTGGTTATACTTGGTAAGCTCATCATATGGGGCTAAAATGGCTCCTATTGCACGGCGCGAAGAAACCTAGTTGGTAGAGCCGTTGGGTGTCGACCGAGAGGTCCATTTTTCTAATAGCCCAGGAAATGAGACTCATAAAAGTGAAAAACCTTGCAATTTTTTCAAACTGAATCGATTCGCACAAAAATTTGGGATTAGACTAATTATACCCCTACTTCAAAATCTCTATCATGCCGAAGGACGCTTTGTATTTTTTAGTGGTGAAAACTACGTCTAAATGCTACAACTGATAAAATTATATTTTAAAACTAAATACGGTTAAAATTAGTTTAAATTATTTTTTTATGTTTGGAAATTAATTTTACAATGTTTCAGCCCTTAATAATCAACCCTTGTCGGGGCTAATGTAAAAAAACATTTACCCGAAAAATATAAATTATTTATCACAATGTGTTGATTTAAGAATGCTGTTGTTTGAAAAAGGTACAATTTCATTATGAAAATTGTACACCCTTAAAACCACCCCATGTAATATATACATGCAGTGCTTATTAACTACTATAATTGGCATTTATAGGAAAAAAGTCAAATCACAGTTCATTTAACATTTATTCAAACAAAAATACTCTGAATATTTACACACAGAGACAAAAAAATAAAACTTAAACAAACTCAGACATAAATGATTTTTTGACTCATTTTAATTTACATAATCATCGCCGTAATCCCGGGTGAAGCCATCAGGCAATCCGAATAAAAATCCTCCAAGAGCGAGGTGCCCCAGGGAAATAATCTGCCCCACCCTACCCTGAACGCGCGAAAGTCACACGTCTGTGGCTTAGTTCGAGGTGAGCCCTACCTCAACCTATCCAAACCGCACTACGGGTTGGACCACTGCGTGATTTATCCATGAATATTACAAAAGAGGATCCTCAAGTCGGTCTCTAAATGTGTGGTCAACTACCACGCATTTAATTGTGTTTGCAAAAGTCACCACTCGCGTCGCCGGCGAGAAAAGTGATCCGAGTTTCACGGGGAAATGAAGTACATATAATTAGAGGTGTTAACCGAAATTTGTACACGTTATGATGTGATCTATCAAATTCATAACTCATCAATTATATTCCTCGCAATTACAAACATTATAATGCAACATATTGGGAAAAAAGTGAATCCCATTACACTCATCACCTCGCCGCGGACATTTTTGAAACCCTATTAAAATGCAAGTGGCAACAGAAATCAACATTCTATTTGATGGAATTGAGCCTCCCGTATGCAGTCTCCTTGGGATTATGCTGGGGTTGGTTGGGTTACGGGTTGGGATAGGGCATGTTGTTAGTATAAAGGACACTATTTCCTCGTCGTTGCAAAGTCTATACTCGACAAACCATACTATCATCCCGAGATAATTTATTTTCCTCAAATGATACCTGAAAATGCACATTTACTCTTACTTTTTTTCTTGTCGCTGAGGCTCTTGTTGATTCGATCGTCTGCTGTTGTCACCAATTTAAAGGATGTACTATAACCTTATTACGGTAAGTGCATATATGCATTATTAATGTTTCGCTTTCGTCCATAAATAGTGTTTTCAGAAAGAAAAATACGTAAAAAATTCTAAATTTGGCGAAAAACCGACAAAAATTGCCCTTTCGATAAATCACGGCTGTCACCAAAAATCCACCGCTGACAAGGGGTGGAAACCACCCCCAAGGAGAAAACGTCAAATCCGCTAATTCACTTATGTTATTTGACACATTCTCCATGCAAACAATTTCAATTCAAATGCTTTTATAAGTATTAGTAGCGGACGTGAGTTGGTGGAAATCCTTTATCTCATGAATTGAAGGAATAAAAACTTTGCTTTTTCCACACGGGGAAAAATCTCCATCTAAAAACAACCTTATAATGCGCAAAGCAGATAAAGCCAGCTCACTAGCTATCATGGCGGAACTCACGTATAAATAAATAAGTCTGAACAGTTCATTTCATCGGGAAAGGTTGAAGTTTTAAAGAAAGGTCCTACAATGGGATATATGAAGGAGTGCAAGAAGCTGATGTCATCAAGGTACACTATTAGCTATTAAAGCTACACCATTTTTTAAATCCTTTTTACTACCTCTACGTGTGGAAAAAGCAAATATTTTATTCCTTCAATTCCATAAACGGTTTAGTTTTAAAGAATTCAGAGGTGAAAAGCTTCAACAACGGGACTATTTTTGCGAGGTCCCACAGTGTGTGCTAAAAACGAAATTAGATATGAATAAATTAGTTTAAAGAGTTCATCTTATCGGGAAAAATAAAGGGTTTAAAGAATGATCTTGCAATGGAATATCAGGAGGAGTGTAAAAAAAGCTGATGTCAACGAGTGCCACACTTTTTTTTATATCCTTTTTATTACCTCACCGTGTGGAAAGAGCAAAGTTTTTATTCCTTCAATTCCTTAAATTGTTTAGTTTTAAAGAACTCGGAGGTGAAAAGATTGAACGACTGGACTATTTTTGCGGCCACTGAGAGAGCGAGAAAACGATATTCGAAACAATTTCCCGCAAAACACGAGAAAAAAAACCATTGCGAGGGAGAGAAGGGGGGAAAAGAGAGAGAAATGAAACAGGAGAGAGAGAGAGAAATGAAAACAGCGACGAGTGGTCGGGCGCACATTCCCCGGCGGTTGCTCCAATCTCTCGCGGCCCGCGAGATTACCACCCAGCTGATTCAATTGCGAGAGAATAATATTAACACGGGTGAGGGAGTGGCACGCTCCACAGAGGAGTGCGGAGCCGGAGTGAGAGGAACGAATAAAAAAAAACAATACACTACCCTCGCGCGCACACGAGGGAAAGCTCGGGCTTCCGGGTTGGACGGGAAGAGAGAGAGAAGTCCTTTTATAATTGTACTCGCACACGTGTGTGTAATTTTTCCATTCCCCAAGGCTTTGCTGGCCCCGCCCCGCTGTTTTAAGGCCGTACTCAGACCGAAATGGAAAAAGGGGATGGGGCCAAGCCTCAGTGACCTTAAGGGGCCTCATTACCTCAGTGAAATGGTCGTATCACACCAATCACCTTTTCCCATTTCGCGATAAATGACGCATCTCTCCTGATAGAGCAGTCTATGTTTCTTGTGCAGCATCACTAGCTTAATAATTGTTATGCTCTCTTCTAGGAGTTCACGGCGTGGCCACAGTGAACGCAAGACAAATTTTTCCAGGAACTCATGCATGAAACTTTTACTGTAGCATTTACTCAAACGTTAGTAGTAATGGAGAAGAAAATAAATTTCTTAATATCATTGAAACAGCGGATGGATGCTACTGGGGTCTAAACAAGCTGCTGAGCAGCAAATTACTTACAATTAGTGGGAAGCCCAAAATCAGGATGAATATGGCTATTCCACAACCTATAGTACTCTAGCATGTTACGTAAACAAACGGGACAGATAAAATGCTAGGATATTTTGAGCAAACAAAATTGCAATATTCACGGCAGTAATTAATGGTGGAGAGCAAATGCAATTACTTATTCATCGTTATATTGGGTGTTATATTTACTGTATATTGTATTGCTTATTATATTTATTGAATATGCGATTGGATGTCGATTAATTTTTAACAATCCGGCAATGCACAGAACAGCACGCATGCCCCTAACTCACGACTAGGGAAGGCAACGATTAATCGTTCGATATAACTAATCGATTTTTCTCTTTCGATTATTTTATTAATGGTATGATAATATGTAACCAATTAATTGAACGATTAATCGACTTTGGTAAAATTAAGCGAAATAATCAAGAATCGGAATGAATTAAGAATTATTCATTTTTTATTTAAACTGTGACTTCATATTACGTACTTCATTTGTTAGGAATAAGCCTGGAACTGTATCCACATTTCTTAAAGAAAAGATGCTTTCGGAATTTGACCGACGATTTGGCCAAGCTGAAAATATGTTTCTGCCGGCTGTGGCAACTATTCTCGACCCCCGATTTAATGAGATACATTTCTCCAATCCTCAAGCTGTAGCGTCGGTCCTCAAAAAGATCAGAACGAAAAAAAGCGGATTCCGCAACTGCTGTTGCAGAAAGTTCAGGTGATACATCAGAATCTGGTGCTGAGGACTTCATTTTATGGGCAAAACACAAGGCTTTCGTTCACAAAAGGAAGAATTTGGACAGCAATGCAAATACTCATACTAAAGGCGAGGTTGTATTCTATTTTAAATCGTCAGTTATAAGACTGAAGGAAAATGCAATTGAAGCACGGGAAGAAATGAATTTACTTCATCCGAGGCTTAATGAACTGAGCAAAAATATTGCCCACGAATAGGTACTTCTGTACCAGCTATAACCTAATAATAATGTGATTAATTTCATGTAACTTGGTTTGTGGTTGTTTGTAAAAATATCAAAGTTTTTTATTGTTTTTCAATTAAAAATCGTGCGTGTTTACTCTAACTGAATTATGTCATCAACAATCGATCATAAAATAATCGATTAATTTTCCACCAATAAATCGATTAATGGGAGCACCTTTTCAATTAATAAACTAATATAATCTTTTTGCCATCCCTACTCACGACACGCAGCCAGGAATCATGTAAATGTGGAATGGGAAAGAAAGAGGGGGAAGCGAGTGAAATATGAAGGAGCTGGTGGGAGGGAGGATTGGTAAGAGGCGGAGGAGCAAAGATCAGAGATAACAGATAACGAGTGCTCCGCTCCAAAGATCACGCGCGTCTATATCAAGTATCCATACGTTCACGAAAAGGCAAAGGACTCTCGCTACCATCCCCTTGTGCGTTCTCCCAAAGGAACGTATCCACTCCCCTGGCGTTCATTTCAAGGGTTTCCACGGACCGATAATTGCCTCAAATTCAAATAACCAGTTAACGAGCCGACCCTTTGCGCGGTGGGGAAGTGACAGAGAGAGAGGACTTTCAAAGGGGTCCATATCACCAGCGCCGCAAAAGCACCAATGTCGACCTCTTCGATTCCTATGACTCTCTTCGCACCCACCTACGTCTCCTCACAAACAGGGTTGTGCAAGATGTGGCTAAAAGTAGCGAAGCCGACCGATTTCAGATACCGGTATAATGTACTGAGATATGATATGATGGTACTGTTCCATTATCTTAAGGCGGATTGAGCGTAATTTTCACTTTCGATTAGAGTATCGTTATGTGAGAGTTTAAAGAAAAGGTTGGTGAAGAGTTTGATTTGGAGTGTAGCTCTCTACGGTGCGGAAACGTGGACACTGAGGAAAGAAGACGAGAGAAGATTGGAGGCATTCGAGATGTGGGTATGGAGAAGAATGGAGAAGGTGAAATGGACGGTGAGGAAAAGGAACGACGAAGTGCTGGATATGGTTGGCGAGGAGAGGCAGCTTTTAGATGAGATACGGAGGAGACAGAAGGTATGGATGGAGTTAGTGCTTAGCGGGGAGTGGATGTTGAAAATGGTGTTAGAGGGTAAAATGTTAGGGAAACGAGGGAGGGGAAGGAAAAGAATAGGGATTTTAGATAGCCTTACAGTGAATTGAGGAAGGCAGCGCTGGAAGGAAAGGGAATCTCCCAAATGACTTCTTTAGTACTCCATGGAAACCTACCTTAATCGGTAAATATTATAATATTTAAAATAAATTATTATTAAAGTATTTTACCGATTACGGTAGTTTTCCATGAAGTACTTAAGAAGCATTCTGGCCGATTCCCCTTCTTTCATGTACTCACCCTCTTTAATTTATAATTAGGCCTAATCTCTTTAAATCATTATATCTAAAAACATTATTCTCTTCCTTCCTCTCCCTTGTTTATCTAACATTCCTCCCTCTAACACTGGGATCTTTGTGATAGCCTTTTCACGATGTTATTGTTACTCACTTTCTGTAATTATGAAATTAAACGACCGGTTTACAATCTCCTGCAGGTATTATCTTCGGATGTGGTTTACATCTATGTGGCCTGAAAATTATTAATACGAGGCGTGTTCAGAAAATAACAGGAATAAATGTTAAAAAATATACCGCAAGTTTGAAGAGTCCGATTATCAAATTCTTTTATTAGGGTTAGTGAAATAAGTCCGGTGGAGATGCCCCACCTAAGTAAATGTCTTCATATCTTTGACTGAGATAATGGCAAGAATATA
Organism: Ischnura elegans; assembly: GCF_921293095.1. Taxonomy (NCBI): domain Eukaryota; kingdom Metazoa; phylum Arthropoda; class Insecta; order Odonata; family Coenagrionidae; genus Ischnura; species Ischnura elegans. The sequence continues at coordinate 108,807,273 of NC_060253.1, read as the reverse complement.
GGACTTCACGATAGAATACAACATTAATTGATTATTAACAATAAACCAACAAATTTTGATTCAAAAAATTCAGCATTTGTATGCACTGTCTTTAAAATTTCACCGTAAATCACGTGGAAAACGAACATCAATTGCAAGAATTAGAATGTGAATTTCTTTTTCTTTCCAATGGTATGTGCTTCAACTGAATTTGACTGAATCTTTATCACTAACACATCAACTGAATCTTTATCACTAATTTAAATATGCAAAAGAAAAAAGGTCTGCAGGCATTAAAAACGAATTTTATATGTATTTCTTATGGAAATGACTCAGGGCCCATTCCCGGGCCTCATAGACCCTGGAGAAGAATCAAAAAAAGTTTACAACATATTCTTAGTCCTACTGAACACACTCACCAAATTTCATAGGAATCGGTCCTTCCGTTTCGGTGGAGTTTGGAAACAAAAAACCGTGACACGAGAGTTTTATACATAAGATAAGTAAAACTTTTTTTCAAACAAATATAATTCCCGTTATTTTCTGAACACACCCCGATGGATATTATAAACTGGTCATCTCATGTTGCCTATAATAAGTATGCAAAGTGGAAAATTGCATTTCGTTCTCCATCAGATACGGAGGGTCAAATTCAATACGAGACGAATTTTACATCCATTTTAGCCTTCAATAACTTGGTAAAATACTTTCGTACCTATAATTCAACGAGAAGTTTGAAATTTATAATTTTAATATACATTATATTTTTCATATACCATAGTTTTCACGTGAATTAAGTTGGAGGTACAATGGTCGGTGGAGTGATACACATTTTACGACAGGAGTATGCTTCGAAAGCTGTGGTAGTGCGATGTCGAGGACATTAATGTCCCGCAGAGTGGCAATAAATTCACTCTGATACTTCAACACGTGATGGTAGACCCCTAGAGCCGAATATTTTGCATGTAGGTAGTATGGCCCCCGATTCAGATTTTCAGGTAAGTACTACCAAAGAAAGTACATACATCCATCCAGTGTGATAAAAAATTTTGAAGTAAGAATAAAAAGATGATTGGCATGATTAATAAGTTGAAAACTACTACATACCAATCTCAGAACTTTTTAAATATTGATGTGGAGATCATATTTTAAATTGCCAATGGCATAATTCATGGGAATTTACTCAAACAAGGGTAAATAAACTCCGTTTTAATAAAAAACTCTCCGGAAGTAAGAGAACACAGTGACTTTTCTCACACATTTGGAAATTTAACACGTGAGGGTAGGGCTCACCACGGACTAAGGCGCAACCTTCGCGACTTTTACACATGGTAGGTATAGCAGGGTGGCTATTTCCCTTCCCTAGGCCACATCGCACTTCCAAGATTTTGTTTATAGGTGTCCGAAGGTATCCGTGGAAATAAATTGTTAATGAGTTAAATTTTAAACTATAAACTCTCTCAATAAGCACAGTTATTACGAAATGTATCGGAAAGTAGGCATATTCTCTAGCCAATAGGCTACCACATGCTAATAGTAGGGTAAGTTTTGACTAACTTCTCAGTAACAAGTGGCTGAAAACCGATTTATAAAAATTGATAAAATCAATGCTTTCAGTCTGTCCGCAAATTTCTCCCGGTGGAGTTTCAAAGATCCCGGTCGGAGGATGTGGTCAGTTGGGTGGGGAGGGGGCGGTGATTAAAATCCATGGGAATATGAGTGATGAGGGGGGAGTGGGTGGGGATTGTGAGAGGGGAGGAAGCTCACTTGCGCACACCATCACCAAGGATACTGGAGCGGGAATTTGGCGCAAGAATAAGGGAAAGAAGGATAAGGCACAGCTACACCAAGAGCAGAGTGCACAAAGTTTACCGACCCCATTGAATCCGCTTCTCATTTACACACTAAGGTAGACAGAAAAATGATTTCTTTTTCGGATAACAGTTCGCCCTGTTCGAGAAAGTTGCATGCTTACATCACGGCTTCAAATGAGGATTTTTTTTTCAAAATCGCATCTACCAGACTACTACCCCCACAATTGATGGCCCGCAGAGTGGCAATAAAGTACAGTAGTAGGTAGACTACTACCCCCGCAAGCCACCTCAATAGGCGTGTGGCAGGGGGTGTTAGGACACCAATTGTCAGCTAAATAAATATAAATTCTCTAACGAAGTTAAGCCTAGACTGCATTTAAGCTCTTCATTATTCGGTGGAAAAACGAATTCCTATATTTATCAACTTAATTAATCGTTTCTCTTGGACCTGTAAATGTGGTGTGGTTTTAATGGGCCGTTCTCCTTATCACTCTGAGAGATCTACACACTACCCCGCCAGCCACCTCAATAGGCGCGTGGCGAAGGTTGCTAGGACACCAGCCAGTGTTGTTAGGACGAATATAAAGTAAATGCTCAATCGAAATTCCGCCTTACATTTATTAAAGCATACTATTCCTGTCCGTTCGGGAAAAACATCTCTCTTGATTTATCGCTTTTTTCGGACTTGGAAATGTAGTCGGTTTCTAAATATGATGTTATCCGTGTCGCTCTGAAAGAAAGCCAATCTTAATTGCTCAAAGAATCTAATCCTAGCGAGCGAGCAACCTCGAAGCCTCCAGCGGCTCCTAGCCTAACATCTGTGATGACGTGGCAATGAGGGTTCTCGAGAAACTCTTGGATGATATGAATGTTTGAACATTGGGATGTCTTTGTCCAAGTGGATAGCATTTATTGCAAAATCTATTTAAAGTATTCTTTACGTACATAAATCAGGTTTCGGTATCATCTTATGATCACAATAGATTTTAATTTTTGTTACTTATTCCGATTCCAATTTCGGGACTTTGTCCAATAACATATAATAATAATTGTTTATTCTTACGGGTGTTAACCTAATGTACAAATAAGTGTTACATAATTAAGTATACATTAGAAGCATATAAATATCAATAAGCATTATTTAACACGTTAAAAAAGTAAAGATAACATGTGATCGGTATAAAAAGTTATAAAATAACATATACATATATAAGAAGCATATAAACATTAATTAGCATTAAAATTAACGCCGCCTTCTCTTTAACTAATTTCTCCGTAATTCTTACACTTCCATTAACGCAATTTCATTATTATGAACAAAATAACAATTAATAATTATTCGAACAAGTCTCAAAATATCAATACTACTTGCAAACAAGTACTTTCTCATGTTGACAGCCATGATGCCCTTTCTCTGATTTCTTCCTGAAGACGCTTTGCACGCTTTGAATCATGGGAAAAGTGGGGCGAAGGATGCACTCCTCGATGCCTAAATCTGGCGGCCGCGTTAGCTGCCTAAATTGCCTCCCTTATGCTGGCTAACGAGTTGGGACATCCTTCCAAGATGGCGTCATGGCTAAATCCTGGAATTGGCATAGCCAAATGGCCAATTGGGACACGGCTTAAGTCCACATATCTGTGGCCTAGTGCGGGATGAGCTCCACCCTCACCTATCCAAACCAACCTTCGGGTTAAATCACTGAGTGAGAGTGAATAAATGTATAGCTGGCTTGCACCAGTATCACTTCCCGAACCGTTGCCCGAGAAATTTTCACTTTTACATAAACATAGTGGAGAATTCGGAAAGCACACATAATCCAAGGTCTCGAGCAAGGCCGGATCCAGAATATTTTTCTAGTTGAGTCACAAGGGCCTGACTGGTAATCGGCCTTTTCATATTTGAGATTAAAAAACACACACAGGGTTGCCGACTTACATAAAAATATTGAGGGGGGGGGGGGGGAAACTGGGGATCTTGCCCCGGGAAATTTTAAAAGTAGTGAGTTTTAAGTTTTTTAAAGCATTTTTAGAGGAGTCATAAGATCAACATTAGAACCCTAATAACTAGAATATCGATATCTGGACACTCCGGGGAAAATCGACAAGCCTGACATATTTTTTTCCCACACACGAATTTTTAAGGAAGCTCGGGCCCCCTCAGACCCCATGAAGTCGGCGCCACTGCACATACAACAATTACTATGCGAAATATTCTCTTTATTTGAATGTATGTCATTAATGTGAAATTAAATGATTATGGCTTCGTACTTAATATGAAAAACAAAACGAACGTATTGATAACCATATTAAAAATCTTGTCTATTTTTTAAGCGTCTGGGGGAGCTCGTGCCCCCATACCCCCAAATCCGCCTAATGTCTCGAGTGCACATCAAGACCGCTCTGATGTTTGATAAGTATTCAGGCTATATGCTGGATTTTGGAGCTAACGTCTTCGATATTTGCAGAAGATTAAATAATTGCTCGAAATGATGATTTTTCTCATGCTATTGACGAATATTTTGGGATTTAGCCTCACAAATACTCCACTTCAACTCAGGCTGCAGCAATACACTGCCTTCAGACTGCCTTCATCCATTTAATACTATTCAAAATGTGTTCTAAGCTTTTATTTTTTCATTCTTCACCGACCTATCTATTTTTTTCATTTCTATCTATCTGGCACCGTCGCATCAAAATTTTCCCCATACTCCTCGCACCACTCCGTGAATACTACTTTTGTTTGTTCTTTATTTGATAATATTGTTGAATATTATTTTGCCCACAGTTGTTTACGTTTTTTAGTAATTTCTAATTGATTTATTTGTTATTGTGAGTCCTTTGTAAGTTGCCTTGTGCTGTTTTTGGACAGCGTTAAATAAATAGAAACTTTTCCGTGAAACGGTTCGTGTAAAACGACCTCGAGGAATGACTATAAGGGCGAAGCAACAGGAAGAAGAGAACGGGTGGGGAATAGCAGAGAAAGAGAGGAAGGAAGAGGAGTAGGGAGGGAAGGAGAGCTCTGTTTCATTTGTTTTCGTTCCCCATTTCGATTACGGTTTCCAGGGAAACGATTTATAATTGCGTCGCCGAGCCGCGTCTGCACACCGCAGCTAGCAGCCAAATCTCTTTGAAAAGGCTTTTTTAATTCCATTAATAAAGAAGAGGATGGAGATGGCTTTCTTAACGCTTGAAGCGTCGAGAGCATTTCGCGACGAATCTCTTGAAAATGAGGGAGGTTGAGGGGGGGGGGGGGGGGGGAAGGCGTTTTAGTGCGACAGCAGCGCATCGTTGGGCGAGGAATCCATTCATCGCAAGCATCAACACAAGGCGCGCACGACTTTCTTACGGGCTGAACGCTCTCAGCCGTCGCGAGCTCGTACAAAAAAATACAATGTGAGAGTTAAATTTTTCAAAGGATACACATTCACTCGCTAATTTCATTTTTAATGTCTGCAGCCCCTAGATATTTTTAAATCGTATGATGTAAAAAATATCAGAGCGAACTATATTGAATGGTCCTAAATTTTGGGGGAATACTTAAGAAATTTAAAAGTTCAGGAATCAGGCTGGATTTTGACTTACACCGTCAGAGAAAAAAAATATTTATCCTTTTGCATGTGATTGGGACTGATGAAGAAAAATATGAACGGCAAAGACGCTTACATATGTGGACTCTAAACTGATTCGTATTTAGAGAAGCATACTTCACTATCCTGTTTTAAATTTTATAAATTATTGAAGTAAGTGAATGAATTTTACAACAAATGTATTACTGCTGCTTTAATTTGGAAATAAAAAGTATTTTTCAGCGCGCCCGCGCCGTTTGAATATTAGAGAGAAACCTAAAAGCTAGACGAAACGCTATGGTGTTAACTACATATAAATGAGTGACTGTTTCAGAATAATTTACCAATGGTGAGCAAACTAGAGATAAATTAAGTAGGAATATAATTAGAATTGAAAATATTTACTCTTTAATAAAATATCACAATGTCTTAATGTAAATAGTTTACCCGAGGTAAATTATGCGAATTTAAGTACACTGTAAATAATTCAGCACCTGTCAACAGTGCTGTAATTAAATTTCAAAATTTACTTCCTTAAGGTTAGCAAAGTTTCGGACATTAAATTGGAGAAACATATACATATGGCTACACTCATAAATAATGAACGCATCAATGTGGAAAAGGTCCAAAAGATAGGTAATTATACTACATTTCTGTAAAAATATGTTTCATACAATCGCTCCTCGGTGTTCCTTTTCTGTAGTTTACCCACTGTTGCGGTAACAAAATGTTAAGTATGAAAGCCTCACAAGGTAAATAGAAAAAATAGAAATAAAAAAATATTTTCAGGGAATAATGGAATCAGTGAAATAAAAATCATTTAGTAAAATTAAATGATGCAAAAAATAGAATACGCATAAGAGTCGCCTTGGTAAGGTACACCGAGAAACAAAATAATATCTGTAAGGGAACGTTCATTTTTACATGCATCTTGCCAAATAATAGATGGCGAAAGTCTGTTGTAAACCATACGAAGAAGATAATTTGAAGTAGGGTCATCGTTAAACTTTGTAGAAACATTCAGTCGAATGAAAAGAGCTCGGTCGTCCATTAATGACGATGACCGCCGTGGTCTTTTTAAAGTAACGAGTTTCCAAATTCCAGGACTCGGCTCCGGAGGAAGTCGAACCCACAAAGAGAACATAAATTATGCACGCACGCAATCAGATCGTAAAGCGGCAAGGAGGGCAGGGGCGTATCAGACCGAATTTCCGATCGAAAACAGACCGAATACACGGCAAACCAGCGACCGCAAAAAGATGGACCTCCTCTTCCTTATACGAACTAACTTGGGTCAAAAAATTAAGTTTCCGCATTACCTTTTGGAAAAAAACGGTCAAAAAAAAGGTCCCTCCCCTTCACTCACCAGAAATGAAATAGCAGGAGGGGGATGGATTAGCAGGTAAGAGAGGGGTCGGTAACGTTGTTATTATCCCGAGCCACTTGGACGACCTAACCCGCGTATATTTTCCCAGAGCCTCAGAACGCGAGGGTGGTAGTAGGGAGGGGAGGCTAATCGAAGCTGAAAAATGGGTAAGAGTGGGGAATGGGGGTTGGAGCTTATTCGCTTTGGCTCTTCGAACTCCTCGAAGCCAAAAGGCAGCAACAGGGGGAGAGGGGGGGGAGGAGAGACAGATTATGAGGTACGGGAAGAATTATGGCGTGGGCGGACCCAGAAAAGGGTTTCTAAGGGCAAAAACCGTTTCGCCCTATCTTGGATCGACGACGTGGAGAAAATTTGAACTCCCGTCGACGCCAAAAATTCACCGTGTTCTGGGGCATAACCGAAACGCCAACCTTTTTAAGAGTAGGACCTATTTGAGACAACAATATTTGATGTGATGGATGGGCTTCTCTATAGCGGTGGGCCAAGTCGGTCGTTTTAGTGATGCCGATCATCGTTCACCATTCACGGGTTCGTCAATGCCTGTGCCAATTATGACCGATGTCGGTCACTACCTATGTCGGTCACTGCTTTTATCAATCACGACCGATTTCATTCGCTGCCGATGTCAACCGCGACCGATGCAATTGTATTATAGAACAAGACCGATGATAATCGAAGCTCCAAATTACGCATCACCTGGAGCAGGTAAAAAAGAATGTAATATTCTTTATCATTTTATGGTTTTAATATTGTTCACTTGGAAGCCAGTCATTAGGAAAAAACACCATCTGGACCCATGATTTATAGTTTTTAGTGTAATGCATAAGAAACAATCGTAATTAACAATGTAAGCTTACCGCCATACCCCGAAATAATTTCGAAATTTTGAAGGCTTGAAAAGTGATACATAGTATATAAGATTTTCTCTCAATAATTTCTTATTTGCTTCTGCTGAAATACTTTACAAAAATTCAAATTTTGATGTTTTATGAATATTTTAGCTCATTGCATATAGTTAGGACTATTTTCGATAGCAAATTATGTAATATCTTTCTAATTTGTAAATCATCTATGCTTTTGTTCCAAACATTTGGGGAAAGTTACTGACAACAATAAAATTACCAATAAAAAAATTAATCCCGGTAAAGAGTAACAATTGGGATTGAAAAGTTACTTTTCTGAAAAAGTAACTGATTAAAGTTAATTTACCTGAAAATTTAAAGTATTAAGAGTAAAGAAAAGAATTAATTTCACCTTAAATGTTATTTTTAATTACTTTTAAAAATAATCATATAGTGACCTATAAAATATATTTTTTCGCCATTAAGATAAAATAAATGCAAATTTCAGGTCGAAGATTAATTAATTTACGATTTTTTTTTCAATTATTAACCCTTCCACCCGCTTCGAATGCAAATATCACTCCGAACCCCCTCATTGAAAAGTTACACCGTCACTATAAGTAGGAACTTAAAATTCAATCACATTGTTTCAATTTTTTTGATTAGTCTCTTCTCTCTCCTCTTCCTATTTATGATTGCTTTATCAAAAAACATAATGTCTTCAAGGCATTCTTCGCGTGGATTCATGTTTCTTCGCCTGGGGGTGTGTTCCGAAATTTTTACGATCACTCAACTCAACCCCGCTGACGACGGATGTCGCTGAGTGTGAAAACTTAGCACACATTTAGCAAATGCGTTATAGTTTGAATGAGCCCTTTTCCCTCGTTAGCAGTCGTAGACGTTTTGGTGACCCCTTCCTCATCTTCAGCATAATAATAAAATTTGAAACAGAAATTAAAAAATGGCTGAAGAACTCGACGAACTACATATATAATTTCCAATTTCAACCTTTCGTCTAAAACAAGATTCATTTAGCCTTTGAGCCAACCTTTCCACACGGGAGCGAAGGGCGCCTTGTTGCCTTAATTGGTACAAGCAAACAGTGCACTCAATCGGAGAATCATTCGAGGAAAGGTCAGAAAGATATGAGTTTGGGAGGAGTATTTTCATTGGAAGGCAAAAATCTTTACTTCCACTCTTGAAAACCTTTCCTCAACGAAAATTTCATCTAAACCTCATTTCAATAATTGGAATCCAAAGGGGAATGAAAATAAAATCCACATTAGAATGATTATTTCATATTAGAGGTATTTTTCTCAAATATTTCGTACAGATGAGCCGGCATTGAAGATTAAACGTCCTAGCCGTAAGAAAACATTTCTGGTATTATGTTCAGATTTTTCAACTACATACCACCGAGGAGAAGCAGATAAATATCAATTGTAATTTGAAACTAGCCACGAGTAGGTGTACTGCAAAATAAAATTGTTTTATTCGCGAAATTAGAAAAGGAACGGCACATGCCAAAATCGGAAAGATCCTCTACTTAATAGAGGATCCCTTCAATTATCTCGGTGGCCACTAGCCCCTCTACTAAATCAACCCACATCGTCCCATGAGCCCACCTGGGAAGTAGGCACTAGAAATAGTCAAGTGGCGATCGAAATCGTAAGAGACGTCCAGCGACCACTTTCAGGCTCATTCAACCATTCAGTCGATCGGAGACAACAAGATGATCTAAAGCAATCAACTGCTATTTTTTCGCACCATCGTCCCGATCTCATCACTTTCCACTCCAGAAATACTATTATTATCCGAGAAAATTATAAGTGTTTACCCTTTAGAGGCGAACGTGGGGCGGGCATCCAATTAGGAGGACGCACGCGAAATTAATGGCTTTGATATTACTCCGTCTCCCCCGTCCTTTTTCACGGGGACTATGAGGGGGAAGAGACTATCGATGACGGATAGGCTAAAGGGGAAAAGGGAAAGAATGTTCGTAGCAGAAACAGCGGGAAGATTATGGAGGCAGGGAGAAGCGGCAGCGAAAGAGCGGCGACACAGGAGGCGAGGGAAGAAAGAAAACAAATGAAATGCGTGGTGCGAGGTATGAACGGGGGTGTTGGGCACAAAGGGTTAAATCGTTGTAAGGCTATCCTGATGGTGATGAAACAAATAATAATAATATTAATAATTTGAAAAGAGAAATCATGAATCAAGGAAGGAAATTTCTTCCAAGATAGATATGGATTCAGCCTTCTTTTCGTGAATTAATACTAATATTAAGTTTATTCTACCGCTGTGAAATTTTTAAGGGTTGTAGCAGACTCACTTATTGTTAGCAGAAATATGTGGATTTCTGGTTTCCAAACAAGCTAAAGAAATTAAACCAAAAGGATGAAGTAAATTCATTACACAAGGGCTAAATATGGCTGGCGAATGTGAAAAATTCAACGTAAAAGCGGAAAAATAGAATTTAATTTATTTATATTTAATTATATTTATTACAATTTATAACAAGTAGATGCAGTTCACCAGGAGACCAAGAATATACATGCTACTGCATGCGAACAATTATTTCTTGACTATGTTAGATAGTAAAATGTAAAATGTTCGAGTAAAATGTTCTCACGAAAATACTCTTGCACCTCAATTTTTAAAAATTACCTCTGTATTTTATCAGGTATATTTACTTTCCATATGTGTGATAAGCACAAGCAAAACTAAAGAATTAGTCTGCTCTCAATACCGTGAAAATTTTATGATGATACTGTGATTTTCAAACCAGTAAATGGTCACAAAACATGACAAAATAAGCCCGAATCAGAATAAGTAATGCGTGACCTTAAGGAGACTTGCGATGTAGCACAAATAAGCGCGTGCTCATTACAACACAATTTATCGGAGGGCAGGCGAATAATATAAAGAAATAGCACAAAAAATGAATAGGTGAAAAGACGAGACAAGTTGAACTAGGGCGTGGTGTCGAGTCCAGTGCAAATCTATTGAAGGCTAACGATCGCGTAATGCACATAAAATACTTGAATCAGACCTCTCCTACCGCGGATGTACAAGTGGGCTAAAATAAACCGGCTCTGTGAACCTATAAACACTCACTCCTGAAAACGCTCACACCTGCGTGTGCCCCTCCGACCAGCGGACAAAGAAAGGGGAGGTGGGGAGACATGAGCAAGAATAGAGCGGACCGAATAATAGGACGGAAGCGTGCCAAACTCGTAGGAACGAACACAACTGCCTATTCAAAGATAGGTGCGTAGACGGTTTGATGAGATGATAATATCTCTAACGTTTAGACGAGTTATCTGTGAACGCGATTTTTAATTCGCCGCCTCAGTTAGTGTAGCCAAACAGGGAAGGGACACAAAGAAACATGCACTTACTGTGCGCAATTTTGAGAAGGACGCACGGTGAAACCTGTTCAAACGGCCTCGATTCAGCGACCACCTCCTTAAGGGGCCACTTTCCCGCGGGAACAAACCTATTTCCTGTGAAAGCAAAGTGAATTCCACCTGATGAGTGTGCGGGATTTCGGGGTCTCCATCCGCATATGCAGGTTTACTGGGACGACAGTTTCGAAAGCCATCCTCCACCAAGTGAATTCCATCTGCCATCAGTGGCCACCATCTTCATCAGTAATACTTTTAAAATCCAACGGTAATTCCTAGGCGAAGGGGCGCAGCTAGGAATAAGGTAGTTTCCTTCATCAAAGAAAACGAAAGGCATTGATTGTGATTCGTTACCCACTACTAGTGTATTCATAATATAAAAATTATTTTTTTTTTAGAAATCCCAGTTTAGACGAATGGCAATGGTCAATTTTTACTGCATTTGAAAAAACCCAGATTGGCGCCCATGCGATGCCACTCCACGTGACGTCACAGGGACCTAGTTTATATACGAGTAGATAGGAGTTTTACATCGTCTGAGATTACCAATGCATGCATGAGGCACAGAGCTCAGGGAAACATGTCTTAATAATCACCCATTAAAATTGCCTAAGGTAGGAAAGTTTCCTTCGTTTGATAGGGTATTAATAATCCTTATTTAAGCCAAGCGCTACCTGCCAGCAGGGTACTCTGCTACCTGCCAGCAGCCTGCATCGTATCAGCGCTCAAAGCCTCGCCCCAAGGTCTCCTCACACGCCGACAGCGGGAACCAGATTGACGTCACACGGAGTTTTCCCGGCATTCATACTTAGCCGTCGCGTTTACGCGCGCTTGAAAATTTTCACATTTAATTTAATCGCGAAAAATTATTATTATAGTATTCTACCGATTAAGGTAGGTTTCCATGGAGTACGCAAGAAGTGATCTGGGAGCCTCCCTTTCCTTCCAGCACTGCCTTCTTTAACTCACAGTAAGGCCTACTCTCTTTCAATCTATCTAAAAATCCTATTCTTCTCCTTCCCCTCCCTCGTTTCCCTAACATTCTACCCTCCAACACCATTTTCAACATCCCCTCACCACTAAGCACTAACTCCATCCATACCTTCTGTCTCCTCCGTATCTCATCTAAAATCTGCCTCTCCTCACCCACCATTTCCAGCATTTTGTCGTTCCTCCTCCTCTCCGTCCATTTCACCCTCTCCATTCTTCTCCATACCCATATTTCGAATGCTTCCAATCTTCTCTCGTCCTTATTCCTTAGTGTCCATGTTTCCGCTACACTCCAGATGAAACTCTTCACTAACCTTTTCTTTAAACTCTTACATAACGAACCTCTCAGAAGCTCCTTCCTGTTCATGAACGCCTCCTTTGCTAATGAAAATTATTATTGGCCACCTTAATTTTTTTTACACGCGCGCATACCCGAGGGAAGTTTATTCAGTATTTAAGGATCCTTTGCGACCGATATGTGTCCGATAAGGCACCGATCAATCACTCGTCGGAATGATTTTCAATCTCCCGAAGTCCAGAAATTGTGTTCCTCCGTCCCATTTCGTCCATGATTCCCACGGCCGCTGCTTCAAATTCCTCCCTTCTCCAGAACACCATCTCCTCTCCTCCTTCATGCTCTCAAAATCCCCCCGAGGGTTAAAAAGCCATTCCCTCGCTGACGCCATACCCATCCCAACACCCTCTTACATTTAATTTTCCACCCACTCTCCGCTTTTTGCACACGTACCTACGTCTCCAAGCAACCAGCCGAGCAACAATACAATATTCAACCGCCGGAACACCACCGTGATCCACGTTAGTCCAATTTTCTTTCACTCGTGACTGCTTTTCTGTCTCTTTCTCCCCCGCGCGTTTTCCTGCACTTGTAAGACGTTCGCTTTGCATGAGCATTCCTCCTCGACGTTTCTTTGTGTATCCAACCAGCCATGCCGAGAACTCAAAAAATATGTAAATCAGCCACGCGGGCCAGTCGGCTCCTGTGTTATTTTCAGCAATCACATTTTTGTACGAAGATAATTTTTTTCCCAAAATGTTCTTCCACGAGACTGGTCCCCATCGCAAGGTTTCCCAATGAAATGATTTCTCTTTTTCCGCCGATTTGCATTCCTTCGGACGGGACCGCCCACGAATTCAGCAAACACATTTTATCCCTTCCTCAATCGAATTTTCGGGCTTCAAACGGGCACAATGACATGCGTTGACTGGGTAGAACATTTTTTTCGCGGTCTTCGATAAAAGACTTCAATTTCAGGCGTCTACGGTATAATACTAGGATACCGAAACGATATAGGAGGACGAAAGAATATTGGATATCAAGACGAATGGTGGGAAATAACTGGCTGTGATGGTGGGACTGCTGATGGAGATGAAGCCAAAATATCTCTCATTCACTGAATCGTATTTCTATGGCCTATATATACGAGGGAAGCGACGACAGAATTAAATTGTATTCCTCTAGCAGCGGCGTGACGAGGATTGTGCTTTTGAGGGGATGGGATGGCACGAAGTGGTGACCCCCCACCCTCTCCCTCAGGCAACTTTTTAGAGAAAACTTTTGAAAAATGACATGCCTAGATATACATTTTACATCATTTTGGCAATAAAAATTTTACTTTAAAAACTAGACAATAGTTATAAATAACTTTTTTATTTCTCAGAGACTTCAGGGGGGGATCTATCCCCTCATTCCCCCATTGTGACGCCTCTGTCCTCCTGTATTTATAAGTTAAAGAGGTATACCATTTTGTTCCTAAAAATTAATTACAAGAGGGATACTATTTAGTTCTCACGAATAAAACGTAAGAGAAATACTACTTAGTGGGACACTTCAATTGGCCCTGTTTTTTCATCGTTATAACCGCAGTTCTTCAGGGAACAAGACTACACACACTAAAAGTCTAGCCCTACATTCGTCCTTCCTTTGAGCATGTATTTCTCATGAATACGAATAAATCGTACTATCCCGAAGAACGGGACAAAAACCGTTGTCCAAACAGCATTTTGTGATATCATATGCTTTTATAGTTATATTAAGAATATCTAATTAATAGACGCCTAAGACTTGGCATTGTCAGTACTGCAAGTGGTCTCCGAAAAGAAATTTCAATGAAGTCCACATGAGTCCGTATCTTGCGTGTCTGCCTGCTATCATCTTCATTATTAGTCAACAATTCTATGATTTGTTTAACGCAACTCTCCATTCCTCTCTCCTACCCACTAGCCTTTTCATTGCGACGTATTTCTTCTCTTTAACATCCTTTATAACCAGTCGTATGTAACTCATTCGGGGCCGTCCCTTGCCCTTCTCCCCTTCCACCCTTCCTTTGACGATTGTCTTCATCAGGCCATCACGTCTCATGATGTAGCCAACTAGGTTGTCCGGTCTTCACCTCAAAGTTTATAGAAGACTTCTCTCTTCTTCCAATCTTCTTTGGACTTCCTCATTACTTACTCGGTTGGTCAATTTTATCTATTCAGCTTCGCAGATATATGGAATTCAGACCTCAATCGATTCGTCCTCCTTTCTCCCACTCTGCTGTGCTACAAATTTATAGCGCATTGCTACCGTTATAAGGACGAATACATCCCAAAGGACTTGTATTTTATGGCAATTTAACAGAATTTCGCGACGCATTCCTTCCATTTATGGAGGTTGAATCTTGAAGTAAAATCTTCAAGACCGTTTTCGACAATGTTCAAGATCTCAAAATAGAAAATTTTATGCCATTATTTTCTAAGCCATAACATTTTTATAACTGAGATAAGAATAAATGTCGACAAAGTTTTACCATGTATATGAAATAAACATACAATACTGTACACCCTGAACTTTTCAAGATGATATTATACGAAGAATTATCGCAGGCTTTCCCGGCATATAGAATTGTGGAAGGTCACTCGGCATTTCCACCGAGTCAGGTTTTCCAACTCCATCTCGGCCGACGTTTCGATGGGCGAGTTGTCCATCGTTATCAGGGCATGATGATGCAGGGCAGATGCCCTAATGACGATGAGCAACTCGTTCATCGAAACATCGGCCGAGATGGAGTTGGAGAACCTGACCCGGTGGAAATCCCGAGTAACCTTCCATGACATCATACGTTTTAGCGAAGTATTAAATGAATGTTTTGTTGCGGAAAAAAAGACGACACGGACCGCCGCGGCAGAAAGTTAAGCGTCTTCTTAATATTTCGCCGATGGCCTTGATTCATTCCACTTTCCCCTCCCGCTACTTTCAATAAACTGTCTGCCACATTTCTTCGGCCGGAGAGAATATTCAACACTCCCCCCTCGTGTCGCCAAGGAGCCGTTCCATATAAATGGGATAAACAAACCTAGAGAATAATTAATAAAAGGAAACAGCAATAATCTCCAAAACTCCGGAAGGAGGACAGCGCGCGCGTTGAGGGGTTGAAGGAAGGGCACAGGTGGTAAGACAACCGCCGCAATGCATTAGAAAGAGAGCAGCGAAATGCAATATCAGACCGCACATAAAAATGAGAGCAGCAGCATCGTGGTTGGGGGAATTATAGGGCGGGGAGAGGAGTAAGATGATGGCAGGCAGAGCGGGAGGGGTGAGGGTAGGGGGTAGACTTTCGGGGGAGGATTAATAATGGAGAATGCAGGGGCGATGAAGACGAAGGGGTGTGAGGGGAGGGTGGGGTAAGGGGTGCATTGGTGGATGGGGGAGGGGTAGCCAGGCGAGAAGGGACGATATGAGAGAAGATGGGGGAAAAGGATTAGAAGCGAGCGAAATGCACTCGAGTACAGGCAATCGCCATATTTATACAACCCTACTCAAATACGCAAGCATTATTTGTATTATGTATGTCAACACTATCTACACCTGCATACTACCCCAAAAGCCGCCTCAGAGATTGAAGAAGTTCATTCATTCAAGGTAAGAATAAAAAAAGGATTTAAAAATCTTCAGCCATTCACTTTTTTTTATCTCAAACCACCGGATACAGCTGTTACAGGCCATTTATACTGGGGTACCTATTCATCAAAATGCAACGAACGAACGAATAACGTACACGAACAACCATGCCCTGGACCGGAGAAATCTACGCAGGCGGGGCTCGAACCCGCGACCTCTTGTTCGGCAGGGGAGGACGTTACCCCGCCGCCACCGATGCCAGCTCAATTCAATGATAATGCCACATGTACTAGACTAAAAGCAAACAAACATTTTAATTCCATCCTGTTTTGAGATATGAGGGTTAGACTGTCATGATGGCCTATTATCGGACTAAAAGTAACGTGATTCAATTCACTAAAAAAACTGTATCTGCCATAGCTTTGTGAAATCAATATTTCGTATTTAACCAATAAGAAAAAACATTGTGATGAGCGTGAACGGAAAGGCCTGAAAATGTCTACTGTTCATATACATCTACACACAACCCCCCACGAGCCACCTCTGTAGGCGTGCGGCGGGAGCTGTTACTGCCGCAGCCGCTAACAAAGAAAAAGCGAATGCTCTAACGCAGTTCCACCAAGGATTAATTGAAATCCTTTATTTTTCGGGGGAAAAGGCGAATTCCCATCTCTATCCGTTCGACAAAAGTATCTCCCTTTCTTTATCGTTTCTATCGGACCTAGAAATATAGTGAGGATCTAGCATGGTGCTCACGGTGTCACTCTCACTCACGCTTTCTGTATGCCCATACCATTGGAGTTACCTTGGTCATAGTGGTGAAAAGTCACACTCTCACAAAATCCCTCGTGGAGACTAAAAGGGTATCATCTAGCCCTCTTCCTCCGCACCTATATTCCAAGATACTATTTAATATAATTTGATTAATAAAATAGGAGTGCGTTGTGAGTGGTTTGACTGCCCAACTTTGACCTATGAATAGCACTGATCATTATGCACTTTATCGTTCGTGAAAAAATGTACACATACTTATATCTATCTGTTCGGTAAAATATCTCTCTAATTCATCGTCGTTGTCGGCCTTGGAAATTTAGTTTTCTTCAAATGATAATACTCTGTGTCACTTTGAAAGATAAAAATCCAGCAAAAATCAATAACATCGCTTACAGATTTGTTTTGGTATTTACAAGCAGACGAATAGATTTGGTGTGTCATTTGGAGGAGGCGACCGATAGCTCATGAGGACAGGGTATGGAAAGGAGGGTGGAGGGAAACCCGGCGTCGCCATTAGCCTGCTCTTAACGAAAGGCGCCAATGCGTCCCGACCGGCGAATGAAGTGTTGCGCTTGATACGTCCTCCGGCACAACATTAAAGCAGGGATCGCGCAGTCCCTTAAAGTTCTCTCTTAGAGCCGGGATTTGAACCCGAGGCTACGAGGTGGGAAGCCAACACTCTAGCCACCGCACCAACCCGATCCCCGCGAATAGATTTTGCGCGAACACGTTGGAATAAACTCTTGCAACATTTCACGATTATAAACTTTTATTACGACCTACGTTTCGATGTCACTACATCATCTTCAAGGTACAAAATTGATCAAACACCTTAGACCATATAAGCTACTTAAGTAATTTGACTTATTGCTAGTGTTTGACTTGAAGTTGTGTTTGACTTAGACCATATAAGATACTTCTGTAGCTTATATGGTCTAAGTCAAACACGAACCATTTGTTGTACCTTGAAGATTGATACAGTAAAAGTTGAAGTCTAGGTCGGAATAAAAGTTTATAATCGCGGAAAATTGCAAATTTTTATTTCAATATGGAAAAATTCCACTCCATCACTGATTTTATAGTCAAACACCTCCTGCCGCACGCCTTAGGAGGCGACTTGCGGGTTAGTATGTGGATGAACCTTAAAAAGACTATCATCAGGGAGGGGAAGTATACAGGCCTTCCCCCCTCCATTTTCCCACCCCAGAATAGCACCCCCTCCCCTTTTTCAACACGTCACGGCCAATCTCTTCTCGGGCTTCATCCGAAAAACGTTCGCACCCCAACCCCACCCCCTCCACTCCACATAATGCCTCCCCCTCCCCCTGCCCCGCCCCCTCGCATCAATCTCCTTCCCACTCCCCCATCCCCCCCTGCTCCGCCATTCCTTTTTTTAAGAACCCCCGCACTCTCCTCATTGCCCCAGCCTCTCATTTGGCCTCCCACGCCGCCGCAAGGGTCGGGCCCGAAGGGAGTGGCCAAAGAGAAGGAAGGATAACACCTCAGAGACGGACGGCAGAGATGGGGGGAGAACTGGGGTGTGAGGCGTACACAGATCCATTCGTCTGCCCGTCTGCTAGACATGGGTCATTCGATTCAGTTCGATGATTCGGGTCATTTGCGATTTGGTTCCTGCCGATGAATCGCTCTTTCAAATCGTTCGAAATGAATCGAAGAACGCGATTAAGACGTAGCCGACCTCAGTGGCAGCGGGGATAGGTCCTCGACTGCCAAACCGAAGGTCGTGGGTTCGACTCTCGCTTGGGTTAGTTGTTCCTAATCACGACATGGGTGTTTGTAATAATCCAGCCATGTAGTTTGTCGAAATCCCTTGATGCGAAAGCCACAAAAAGTGAGCTGTTTTTGGGGAGAAGTGAAGACAAGGCAGGTTGCCGCCGAACTCCACTAAATGCCTCTATTTTTCGCTCACAGCCGTTTTACATGGGCACGTCATTGCGTAATATGTCGTATTTACGAAAGCGCAATCAGAAATGCGCGCTGTAAATCGGTGAAATTCTAGAACACATGCGAGAATGCGTGGATGCGAGGCGGCATGATAGCTAGCTCCTTCCATGTATAATCCCTAGCTCGCATTTTCGCAATGCCAACAATCGTTTTCATGCGCAATGACGTGTAAAACGGCCTTTAGCAACTCCTGCCCTCCCTGGAACCCCTTGACATATCAAATTCCCTTCTTTGGCAGCGTTTTCCTTCCATTTGCATTCCCTCCGAGTCATCAAATCTACATGTTACCCCGCAAGCCGCCTTAATAGGCGTGTGGTGGGGGGTGTTAGGACACCTGTTGCAAACAAATGAAAAGGAAATGCTTAAATAGATAAAACATCTTGGTCACTTTTTAGATTTTTTAAAAAGAAAAAGGTATGTATATTGATTTTCTTGCATTAATTTTGAGTGGCCACTGAATGCACCAGGCATTTGTTTTGGTATTTACAAGCAGGCGAACAGCTTTGGTATGTCATTTGGAGGAAGCGACCGACAGCTGAGATCATTTGTCTCATGAGGGTAGGGTATGAAAAGATTTAGATTTAAAAAAATTAATCTTGTGGAAAAGTGCTACGATCTTTTATTTATTTAAAAATGTATAACTTACACAAATTGAAGCCTGAATCTGTTGAACTTAAAAGGAAATGCTGCTACAAGTTCCGCAGAGCGGAAAACCGAATTCCCATGCTTAACGAACGCCATGGTCGTGAAATAAACCATCCAGTGGAAGAGAGCAATTTTTTTCTTTTAGGTTCAAGAAATTGATTTAATTCATTCGGTCTATGGAAATGGATCATTCAAATGACCGACTTACCCATGAAAGACAGAGCTCGCTCTACCGCCTGTTTGGCATGTGTGTGCCTCTCTCTCGGTTCGGGGAACGAGTTATGCAGAGGGCGAGAGACACCCCTTCATATGGGAGGGTCGAAATGTATGATGATGGCACGAAGGAGATAGCTGGCCAGACCCACGGTCCGTTGTGTGGGAGGTTGGGGGCAAAGTAAACTGGCAAGGACGATGGCCTGTGTGGAGGAAGGAAGAAGGAAGGGGATTGTGCGAAATGTGGATGGAGTTGGAGAGGAATCGAGGAAGGAGGTGGTCTGGTCTGGCAGCGAGAACCAAGGAAGTGAGTGTAGTAGGCATCTGCAGGAAATACAAATCCCGTGGTACCGGCAGGGCTGTAATTTGGGGAAACCTGCGAGGTCAATAGGGTGGTTTCCTATTATTTTTTATTGCCTATATCGAAAGATTATTACTCCTGGAGTACGTATTTCACGCTTTTAGATTTTTAAATTACGATATCTATTTTTCGCGATTAAATGAAAAGTGAAAAATTTCAAGCGCGCGAAAACGCGACGGCTAAGTATGAATGCCGGGAAAACTCCGTGTGACGTCGTTCTGGTTCCCGCTGCCGCAAGTGAGGTGACCTTGGGGCGAGGCTTTGAGCGCTGATACGACGCAGGATGCTAGCAGGTAGCAGAGTACCATGCTAGCTGGTAGCGCTTGGCTTAAATAAGGATTATTAATACCTTATCAAACGAAGAAAACTTTCTTACCTTAGCCAGTTTTAATAGGTGATTATTAAGACATGTTTCCCTGAGCTCTGTGCCTCATGCATGCATTGGTAATCTCAGATGATGTAAAACTCCTATCTACTCATAGAAACTAGGTCCCTGTGACGCCACGTGGATTGGCATCGCATGGGCGCCAATCTGGCCTTTTTCAAATGAGGATAAAATTGACCATTGCCATTCGTCTAAACCGGTATTTCTAAAACCAAATAATTTGTATATTATGAATTCGAACGAAGGGTGGGTAACGAATCGCAATCAATGCCTTCCGTTTTCTTTGATGAAGGAAACTACCCTATCGGATTCGGGAATGAAAATACTTCGATTGAAACCAGAAAGAAAACAGATAGGGCAGCGCAGATCATGCAGACCTTAGTGGCAGAATATTCGTGATTCTTTCAAAGCCGTCACTTACGGCACCGTTTTTCACTCACACACAAACACACCATCAGACCGCGGTACTACGATTGCTGAAGAAATGCAAGAGATGGAATTTGAATGGCATTAATTTCTTTAAGAATTACCAGGGAGAAGGGTATTAGAGATTAGAGAAAAACAAAGACAAATTTAAAAGGTTAAATTTTATATCATACTGAATTCTGAGGAAACTCAGATGAGAATGATATATACTACCATTTCCAAAACAGCAGAATTTTTTCCATAAAATTAGTAAATAGTTCACAGCTAATCAATTAAATGACCTTTAACGGGCATGCATACCTTTCTATAAGAGCTTTGGCTTAAATTCATGGGGTCTCATGTACTGGACTGGGATTGTTCTCAAAATAAGATCTTACAAGGAGAGAGTGTGCTCATTAGAGAACCCTCACTTGAACTTGAGGAGCAATAAAAAATGGTAAGAGGCAGATTGTTTGTAGAATGTCTGAGGACAGGCGGGGTAGTTGACAAACTTAATATCTTCTCCAATTTATAGTACACTTAGCCCGTTTCTCTCACTTTCTCATCGCACCTTTGACGAATTCTTTCCATTAATCCTAATTTGTGATTAGCCTGACCCACTGGTCCTCTCAAATACGTGTGATATAGAAGAGCTTTAAAATATGTGTGATACAGTTTAATTCATTATCTATTCGAATTACGATTCACTTTAATTATGATTTTCAACATACTCACATTACGTAAATGGTGATAAGAGTAGTTTTATTTCTAAAACCAAGCATTTTTCTGGATATAAATCAAGCTTCCACCTTGCACTACACTTCATAAAGTCCTCGGGGTCTTTAGCCAGGGCCTAGTTATCATCACACGAGCGGGCGTTTCTTTACAACACTGCATCGCCTGCAAATAAACGAAGTGTACAGTCAAACATTTCATCGCTTTAATGCACTTACGTAACATTGGTTGGCCATTGACACTTCCTTGTGGAACTCCCTATGTGAACTCAGCTTCATAAGAAGTAACGCCATCCAACTTTGGACTCGTTAGCTTAAGAAATCTATGATGCTATCATTATACTGCGTCATCATCAAGCTGTATGGTTTTAAAGTGATATGGGGCACTTTATCGAATGCTTTCTTTGAATCAGAGAAAATGATATTCCGTCTTTTCCTTCGCTAGCCGCCAACAAATAGTAAGAAAATAGGTGCTAGCTGCATCTTCAGGCTCTACTGTGTCTGAAACCGGGCTGGGATTCTATGAGGAGATGTTGAGTATCTTTAGCTCCAGAAATTTGCTCGAGATAAGAGTAAGGATACATGAGCCTATGATTGTAAGGATTTTATGGATCACCACCCTTTAATATCGTAGTAATATTAGCGAACTTCCAATCTTCGGGGACAATGTTTATCGATTTCCTGAATACTGCGTGTAAATACGAAGCTGCGATGAAACCTGCCACCGCTGAAGCATTTACGAAGATAATGACAATGCACTCCACTTTCCGTGGCGTCCTAGTCAACTGCTTGTTATAGCCAAAGCAGAATCGTGGAGGCTGACCGTAAGAAGAAACGGGAGAAGTTCCACTATAGAATGGGATTGGCGCTCGAGAATGATGGGGTACAAGCGGTTGGTTGGTCGAGGCGTGTTCTTGAGAAGGGTTAAAATGAAGGAGCACTGCTATTACGGTTTTGGGAGGAGCACCTCGGGGCGGAGATTATGAAACACGCACGCCGATTTAATGCCCCTGCACACGCTGTTGGCCTTCTTTTTTTCCGGCGCTGCGTCCGCTGCCGTGAATTTGCGATTCAAATTTTTACGCGGTCCGATTAACGCGCCGAGTACTGTGCCTTAAAAATGAAGAGGATGTTACGGTCACGATTTGGTCAGCTTCTTGCGGAAAAAAAATAATTCTCTTTTCTCCGACCCTGCTCTACCTGCAATTTGAGCACATATAGGCGGAAATTTTCGAGTTAATGTTCACTGTTCACCTGAGGACGATGTAAACTACGTTGGAACAGTTCGAGAGTGAAATTATTTTGTCGAAGATTTCTGGCCTTTCCTCTCAAGACCTTCATTACCTAAGTCAGCAATTTATTTATTTTACTACCACAGCTATTTAATGTATTACTTTTTAATGATTAAATAATTCTTGGAGTATAGGTTATATTAAGAATTATTTAATCATTAATAAAATGGGGTCAAAATGAGGAAAAAGATAATGTATTATTTTTACTACCACACTTAACGGAACGGAAAATGTAGCGGTCAAATGATATTGCTGAAAATTGTTCGATAAAAACAAACGCCTTCAAAGGGGAAACAAGGAAATAAGACGGCATTAACAACTAAGCAGGCACTTCTCTCCTGAAAATAAGAGGGAACTCGAACTAGTAGTTTAGCAGCTAGCAGTAGAAGCACAATAAACCTTATTGAATAATGGATTAGTCATCTTTTTTAACGTTTCATGAGGCAAAGATGAGGTTTTCGGTCGTATATACGTTAGCCCAAAAGTTATTAATACACTTGATGATCTTTCGTCATCATATTCTCCACACATTTCCGTGTTTAATCTCAAAAGAATATTACTTTTACCCCCACGTACAAGCTCTCATACCGCATCCATTTCGTTATGAATTCCTTCGTCGGTAAAATAGAACCAGCTAGGCCGAAAACAGTATGGTATACTCATTATCACGGCTGCGGAATTGGCATACCCCGAATTTTTCTTGCACTAAAACTGATATGTATTCTCCATCTGACAATGAGATAATTTTTCAATCTATTAATAAGACTACGTCTGACCGGAGTAAAAAGGATTGGTAGTAGAATGTCTGAGGATAGGTTAGATAACGTAGTTAACTAACTTGATTTCTTCGCAAATTTTTCATTATAAATCACCAGTAGTTCTAAAAAGTCGATATGAGCGTTGCTACTTTTGAATGTCGCTAGTTTCGGAAAGTATGCTCCAAGACTCACTACTTGAACAGCGAAAAGAATGATGGAAGTTAAATCTATTTTACTAGTACTGCGCATACTCGCTGAAGGATTAAATTTGCCACATATGTGCAAGCCTCGTTATAGTAGTGCCGAAAATTACGTGACTGTGCATATGGAGCTTAATGCATGCTGGATAAAAATTCTCTTCCTCTGCCAAACAGATAATAATTATTTAATATTACGGTCCTTAAATGACGTGCTAATGTTTTTTTTGGGTTATCCGCGTCTTGATATGAAAATAGAGCGACGGGAAGTTTCTTCGCCTTTGCCGGAGACCTCTTTCGGGCTGATATCAACAGGTCTGACTGTGATGACGTCGTTCTCTGTGCTTAACCACCAACATCCTGTACGAGTATGCTAGAATAACTTACATATTCTGAGTGTAATGAAATATTTTGTTGCAAATGAGGACAAACAAGTGCAATTTGGGACATTGCATAAGTTGTAGGATTTATTTGTAACAAATCGTTCTCATTTTTATACTTTAAGGGGAAATAAAGTGAAATACAAAGAACGATAAATAAAAGTAATAATAGTAAAGACGTATTTTAAGATGGGCTATCGAAGGGCTAAATGGAATTATCTCAATTTTTGATGCACCGTTTTGCTATTGATGACATTGGTTTTATTGCAATGTTAATTTTGAACGTTTGTTTGATGATGTTCGTGTGCGATCGTAGCCTGAGCAGCTCTTTAGAGTTCCTTGACGAGGGAGAAGATGTAGTCTCTATTTTAGCATGAAGACGTGAGTAACCCCGAAAGCATTTGCAAATCCTATCGGTGGGCCATAGGCTATCGTATACAGATAGGTACGTACTTACGACCATCCGCAACATCATTTTGAAGTACGAAGTTTGAAAACCTCCAAAATATCTTTTAAAAATACCGAGGCTATCGCACGCATGTTGCGACAATGTGTTCCTATCACGAAATTATTCATTTATATAGTGTAGGATTGTGAATAAAAAGAACGCGTAATCAGTGGCGGATTCAGGAGAGCCACAAGGTGTAAGGAACTAGGTGGGGGCGTTGGGAGATGACCTCCCACCAGCTGAAGGGGTCCAGTAGTTTAAAAAATTTTTGAGAATTCTGAAGCTTGTAACAACACTTTAAGATTGTCTCGGCGATCTCTATTCCTGTATTTATTCGACAACTGAAAAAACTACCATTTTATCTAGTGTAAATTGGATTAGCCCCTCTCTGGATCTGCCACTGCGTCTGTTGCACAGAGCGAATCCACGTCAGTCGGCACAGCCTGTGTATATTTCGTATCTTTTTAATGAATACGTCATTTCGTCTTTCGAGGAATAGGACCTACGACCAAGTGTTCGGATCGTATCCAGTTCGTAATTCGGGGAGTGTCTACAAATTTTCATCTAAGGTATCGTAAATCGAAAACCAAGAGGCACAATTTAGGCATTACTATCGCATAACATTGTGGCTCAGGTAACCCAGAGTCTTTCTTCATCCATGACCAATAATATCACGTCAACCGGCGGTCAATATGTCGAGCCTTAAGAGGCACTTCCTTGGCGGGACGAGTGAACTTGGGGAGGCGGGGTGGGAGGGGCAGAGAAGGAATTAATGAGGCGAAATCGACAGGGAGAGAGAGAGAGAGCAGGTGCCAGGTAATAAAAAAAAACAAAGAAGACGATGCATTGTGGCAGTGTGCGTTAATGGCCTCGGTAGATTTACCCCCAAAGATATTCTCGAGTACGGCGTCGAAAAAAGTAGTGTTCTAAAAGAGATATCATTAAGCTCGTGATTTTATCGAATAATAAACGGGCGCTCTAGCCATGTAGGCCGATAATCAAACCAAGAAAGGGGTGGATCGCCCTATCATCAGCTGCAACTTTTTCATGCTCACGAAAGTAGAAACGCATGTATAGAAAAACACTTATTCTTACCACCATTCATGTGTCTCAATCATGATTAATTTAGCCATTAATTAAAAATATCGAGAGCTGGTCGTAAGTTTGGGTGATTGAAAAAAGCATTCCTAGGCAACGCTTGGGAATTTAATGAATTTCAGCTTCAGGGCTACATAGAATAACTCCTATGAGGGTACAGCGTATGCATCTCCTAGATTCTGGAAAAAATCGATACAAGAGGGATAATTAAATTAGAATTTGTTATATGGGCACATTATTATTGCTACTTCATACATGGATGAATCCTCCAAAACTCATAGTAAGTGGAATGTGGCAATGGATCCTAATAGAACATTAGTACATACATTGTCAGTGGTGCCGTGGTGGCACACGCGCCGCAACGCCGTTCCGGAACTGGTTAACATCTATCTACATCTACATCTACATAAAACCCTGCGAGCCTCTAGGGTGTTTGGCAGGGGGGTGACAAACAGAAGACATAATACTCAAATAACACTTTTATCAATTTTGATGGCTCAAAATTTCTGATGCATATATTAGTAACGAATACAAAAAATGTAATGAAATATAAATAATAACCTGTGATAAAAACACAGAGAGTAATATTTCATACGTAAAAAAAGTTAAAGAAAATGCGTTCCGGCATTGCTAAATTTGCCACGACGTCACTGAATATTGTCTCTGGGAACCAAAAAAAAATATTGCGAATTCATTCCTTGCGAGATTAGAATGTAGAATCAGATGGCAACGCAGGTGCCATGAAAGATAGTTATCGAATAAAGGTTTCTGGATGCTGAGCGGGTTGGATGCACCTACAATTTGCTGATCGTTTTCCCGCATCGCAACCCTAGGTATCGAAATCCTTCGCAAATTATTATTAGTTAAATAAGAAATTACAATAATTCCACTGTGTTTCGTAGTATTGCAATATCATTTAAGATATTCTTAAATAAAATTCAAGTTCCGTATACATAATACAGCCGTAGTATCCGATTTTGAAATAAACCCGTAACTCAGAACTTGATATCAGTCGATAAATTTTACGCGCAGGACAAGTTTTATCTCGGAAAAAGTAATTTTTCGGTCATGTGAACGCCTATTAAGCTTGATAAAGTGGAGTTCTAAATGAAAGGGAATAGGCAAGGGCGAGGAAATTTAAACCTTTACCCTTTGGAAGATATATCCTGTAAAGAAACGTTCAAACGACTTTGGAAGTTTCATTTGAAAGAGTAACTGGTGAAAGATTAAGAGGTTCAAGAAGTACACAAGATGGATTTCAATAGGAATCAAAGATAAAACAAAAATTTCCGCTTTCGCGACGATTGATCACATTTTCCAGGTTGATGATTTCTACTCCTTAATTAGAAATGTCTCCTTCAGTGACGTGGGCCTCTCATTTATTACCATTCACCAATTTCTATGTACTCCTCCATAACAAGCAACCGTTGGAAATTTTGCGAGTCTACGACGAGTTCAAGTATTAGTTGTGGATCGAGAAATGTACCTTATATTGTCCTTATCTCGAGCTTATTTTTAAATATAGGTGCCTTACCTTGCATTAGGTAATTTTCCCGATACGTTTGCCATTCACTGAATTAAATTTTTTATTTAGGTTCAAGTCTCGTTTTTAGACATTCGATGTATCCCCGCATTTAGCATCCTATACTTTCGTGCATAGGCATTTCACGGTGACACAGATGTGCTTAAACTGACCGAACGAAAGAAATACATCAATGGAAGGAAACCAAGTTGCTGTTTCATTTTCGGAACGATGCTTTCATTTACTTTTCAACTACAGAAATGCCGAAACGTCATGCAATTCGTGAGATATCTACATCAACATAATATTCTGCGAGCCACCTCTAGGGTTTTTGCATGTTACCGCAGGGAGTTAGTGCAAAACCGAAAAATTACCAATATTGTCCTGCCGCAGAGTCAATATAAAAATCGGGAGGGCACTGAAGGTTGCAATGAGGTATTGACGAGGAAACGTGGGCTCCTCAGCTTACATCTACACTCGCATAATACCCTGCGAGCAACGTCTGTGGTGTTTAACACGGGGTTATCAATCGCCAGCATGCAGTGTGCAAGAGGATACTTCGAAATATGTGAATAAATCT
Source organism: Ischnura elegans (assembly GCF_921293095.1). Classification (NCBI taxonomy): domain Eukaryota; kingdom Metazoa; phylum Arthropoda; class Insecta; order Odonata; family Coenagrionidae; genus Ischnura; species Ischnura elegans. The sequence goes on along the minus strand of NC_060253.1, from coordinate 108,779,630 downwards.
TATCCTTCGTTTACCATCGTACTATGGTAGACGTTATCATTAGAATAAAATAAAAGAAATAGACTGCAAAACAGAGGGATTAAAAATGTTATTCTCCCCTCGTATTATTAAGGATAGCAACGTCTCAATTGATAGGATTAATGGCGTCGCTCGCTAAGATCACTCATTGCATGTTTTTTTCCTTAGTTCTAACCTTGTATATATTTCCTCTAGGTATTACTAACGATTAGCAAGTTTTTTATGAATAAGCATGTATATTTTGCTAGTATGCGTAATATTTCTATGACAGTGTGGTGTTCACGTGGAGGTCCTCTTGCATGCTGATTGGTCACCCCCTGCCAAACACCCTAGAGGTGGCTCGCAGGGTATTATGTAGATGTAGATATGTACTAGGAAAATTCAACCTATACTTATATGAAAATTCATATTGTAGTCCTAATGTAGAAACAAAAAATGCACCGATCTATGAGGTAAGAAAGCATCGTTGAGGAAAAATAGGGAAAGACGAGTTTTCGAGTGTCGGGAAAAGGGACGGACGGTGAAGCAGCAGGCTATATCGGCCGCGTAGGTTTGTACCCTCAGCAAGGCATGTATTTTTGGGGCGTCCCTCGGATAGGGGCGGGGGCAGGACAGCGGAGAGTGGGGCAGGGAAAGACCGGTTTTTTGAGACCCACTCCACAGTCCCTCGTCCACGCCTCCAACCCTTACTCTTTTTACCTGCTTCAGCCCTTTGAGACCGGAGCCCACCTTCGAGGAAGAGAAAAAGAAGAACAGGCCAAGGGGAGACGAGATACTTGCATCAACAAATACTCGGCATGTCGCGGGGAACAGAGCCGACCGATCCTGACCTGAGAAATGGAAAAAAGGAGGATGATTCCTGACAGACAGTGGCGACATCTTCATTTCGGTTTTCCTCACACACAATTCTGCAGACCCGCTCGCCACGGCTCAAATGGCCGCGCGAATATGTAGCTTCGAGTGACCACATTTACTGCTTTAAACGGGAAAGGTGAATGATCAACATCAAATATCTCGAAAAACTTTCAGAGTACGTCACGTGGTGTTTTCAGGGATTATGGCGGCTAGAGACTCCGAGGCTGTAAGGTGGTGGGCTTGGATTGCTTGTGCCATAGGGAACAGGTAACGACATCTTTATGAGCGAAGACTGAAAAGATAAAATAAGAGGGAAAATTTGCCAAAGAGAGAGGTATCAGAACTCGTTTTTCTCTCGACTTCAATAAATGGCAGCTCGACATTAGGAAGACAAATTTCTCGTATTATTATTATTTGTTATTATGCAACTAATTATTATTTGTTTTCTCTAACAGAATAACGCCATAAGTTAGAAGAAGGAACGATGAGGCAGCATCAATATAAAATTCAGGTGGGCGCTGGAGGTTGCATTGGGCATTGACGAGGAAACTTCAGCTTCTCGATCTTAATGCTTGACAAAAAACGCACCAATCCATAAGGCAAATAAGCCAAGGTGAGGAAAAGTAGTGGAAGATGGGTTTTCGGGATAGTTAACCATATCTTGCGGACGCCAACGTACTACGGAAGATCAGATCATATAAATAAAATAAGAGAGATAGATTGCAGAACAGACAGATTCCGAATGTCATTTTTTCCACGATCAATAAGAGATTATAACGGCAGCAATAGAACGCGTAAATAGATTGCATGACTTGTAGTGTAGCCTACTAACCTATGTAAAACTTACTGCATGTTTCTGAATTTCTATTCTATATTCTATTTCTAACAGCATATAGTAGTATAGTTTGTTATTATACGGGACGTTTCTTGGACGGTGTGGTGTGCATGTGGGAGTCCAAATGCATGCTGCATGCTGGTGATTGATCACCCCCTGCCAAACACCCTAGAGGTGGCTCGCAGGGTAATTTGTAGATGTAGATGTAGTGTCAGTACAAGGAACAGTGAGGAAGGCCATAGCCTTTATATCGCCCAATCGCCTTGTTGCCTCAACCCTCGCCTTACATCCCTGCAACACGTCTATTGAGGCCGTTTGCGGGGTAGAATTCAAACTTCGAATAAAATGGATGTAGAAATGAAAACTTAATATCTGGAACTGAATGAATTCCTCATGTTTCCTCAGTTTAGAGTTTTCTATAGTGATGATGTTTTCCGGGTCTCTCCGGAAGTTGTTCGTTTGGTATTACTCAAACAATGTACCAGGAAGCCTAAATCGTAGTGTTTAAGTCTTAAGCGAATCCAAGCCTAATTCGCGCAAACGCTATGCAATGCTCTTTGTTCACTAGTGGCTGTTTTTTTAGGAATCGAGCTGCTATCCTTTGCATTTCATTCCCAGACTATGCATTCGCTTCCGAGAGTAGTTACAGGTATGTCGTAGTAAGAGAACGCGGTACTATAAAGAAAGAAAGATTGTGAAAAAGTATTGTGTGTAACAGTAACAGGTAATGTACCGAAGAGCCAACTGAACCTGTTAAACCACAACGAAGAATGGTATGTAACTAGGTTTTGCGGGTAAAGAGTGTAGGTGATAAGTAAAAAAGAATATCACTAACAATAGCTAAGAGCTTGCGGGGAATGCATCACTCCCGCTGGTCCAGCCTTTTTTGGCGACGAATGCCTTGTTTGAAACCGACCGTATCATCTTGAAATTTTCACCGTGCATAATATACATCTTCATAACACCCTGAGAGCCATCTCTAGAGCGTTGGGCAGTGGGTGACAATTCGCCAGAATGCAGCATGCAACACGATCCTCAAATGCACACCACTCGGTCATAAAAACCCTCATAATAACGATAGGCCCTTGTCAAAATTTGCCTGAAAGACAAATTGGAAATTTTACCTCTGAATTCTTTAAGATGCAAAATTTATGCGCTTGAGATAAAGTTGAATCACTGAGTGAGTGACTGAATAACCTTTTTATTTTGAGACGTTTCAGACATGGGCACTGCAGGATGCCTTCCTCAAGGTTTCTTCCCCAAGAGGAAAGGGTAGTCCTTGAAAGTCTTAGGATGAGATCGTTGGGAGGAAGATGCGACTAGATAAGGCTAGAAGAGTGACGAGCCATGACATAACGCTAGTTGGCACACACGGGAGCTAAACAAGGCGGAAACTTAACGGCCGCTTGGAATTAACGAAGGACTGATTACTGCACTAACGCGAGAGGGCGATGCATTTCCGTCTCCGTGGGCAGCTAATCGCACGAGAGGAGAGCTTAGGCGCGCGAGAGAGAAACGGATGGACGGAGAGACATTCTTCTTCTTCTCGTCGACAGGAGTCTTAGGTGACGGGTCACTTTAGACGGAACATGAAAGGGGATGGAAGAGAAGAGGAAAAAAGGTAGAGAGAAACCCCATTACTATCCCATCTCCAGGATATGCCCTCATGACAATAGATGGGACCAAAAAAAACTATCTAGTAAGGCCATGAGTGGAAAGGGGGTAGACAGGGCTCTACGGATCAACAAAATACTAAATTTCACTGCAAGAACCGGTTAGAATAGATAAATTGTTGGAAAGATTCTACTCAAAAAGTTGCTACGGAGTTTCCAGCTTCTTTGAATACTCGGCAGGATATGCTCCCACCAGTGGCGTAGCCAGGGTAACCAGTAAAAAAAACACATTAAAAAATAAAAACACAATTATTGTCCTTCAAAAAAGAAAACAAAATATTGAAAAAATCAGGAATTTACAAAATTTTCTTTAACAAATTAAGTTTTCTCGATTATGAAAAGTGTTTAAATTAGTTTAAAACCCATTACTTGTTGCCCGGTTTTTCAAAAATTTTCCCCCCTGGTTTTGGACCCCCCCCCGAACGAAATTCCTGGCTACGCCACTGGCTCCCACGATCAAACTATGGAAGTTGTGTCTTTACTTCACTGGGGATACGATTGATGCCTTGAATTGTAGAAGTAACAGGTAAGGCAAAAGTTAGTGAAATCACAAGCTGCCCATACTTTCTTCGTTCTTCGAGTTTCCTATTAATGATGAGCCATTAACACCAGCAGTATATTTTCCTTTTAAAAATTGCTTAGAAATAGATGTATGCAAAGCTAAAACCTTCAAACGCCTTAAGTTCAGAAGCATACTAATGCGAATCAATGGTTTGAGAGCGAACTTTGTGGAACGTCGAACTATGGCTAATAACTCATTCTCAAAGGAAGGTTATTTTCCTTTATAATTACACGGGAGAGCTGAAACCCATCGGGGTTAGCGAAATAAAAAGTGTGTAGATAGATTCAATATAAAAATGTTTTATAATTTTCGTTACTTGAATCCACCCATATTCGAAGAAAAGGAAATATTACCGAACATTTTCTCCAGAAAACAGTGTTGGGAATTTTAGAAAGACACATATACATGTAAGGATATCGTGGATTTAAAAATGAAAAAGGGAGTGCGACAATCAATAGGGGGTCATGATTCGAAAAACTTGTTCCATACAGTACCTGGGAGTCATGTTTTGATCTTGCCGGGTTCACTGCCCTTGCTTCGTGACGCAGAGAAAGTGTTCCAAAACCAAGCAACCGGTCCACAATAAGAGAGAATCGTCGTAAGCACTGCCAACAATATCAATCGCAAATGTATCCCTCTCTCCTTTCGAATGTCTCGCGAGGATAATGTTAACGAAAAAAATATACTTTCAACGTTTACACATTAACCCGTGAGCCGCAATTTAGACAGACGTAGGGCAAGAGAATATACGAACACTGAGCAATTGAAGGAAGCGGAAAGAATTCGGTAATTTGGGAGACTTTTGATTGCTTAATAATTTATATCACGACTAATTCTGGTGTACGGAAAATAGATTTCTAATACCTATCTCTAATGCAACGCATGTACTTAAGTTTTCCTCATTTTATCACTGCAGTCGCGTTTAGAGAGGCTGTTCAGCGTAAAAATCTCTATTTTGCGATGCTGCAGAATCAAGAGGACTTCGACATCACCGGGATAGGGAGGAGAATAACCACTCCCTGCCACACACCCTAAAGGTCACTCGTTGAAGTAGATAGTGGAGGTCAATAAACACGAAGATAATTCTTTTCTTAGACCCACTGGTTACACAAAAGGGTGACTAAGTGTGAATTTCTCATACATATAAAAATCAAACGACCGGTATAACACTATCGTAATAAATAAGAATGCCACGCAGTGTAGTCGATAAAAGTTATAAAAATTACGAAACCATCTCATTTCCTTTTCAAAATACCAGAGCAATGGCACTTCAAAGCCTGTTCACATCCGTAAGAAGCGACCCGACAAAAGCATTCCACAATGAATCACTCGCGTCGGGACTTCAAACGGAGCTTGATAATGGACAAAAGAGATAACGACAAAGAATAAAGTCGGTGGAGGGGGGGGGGGGGTAACTTTCGAGAAGAGAAAGTGAGACATATCGATGTTGACGATCATATATAACGATGTATAGAGTTATGCGAGAGGGCAGGGCGAGGAAGCAATTTTACGAAGAGCGAGAGAGAGAGAGGGAGGGAGAGGGCAGTCTCCAGACACCAAGCCCATCATCATCATCCGCACGCTAATTCCCTCTTATCGCCAGCGCCTTACAGGTTCGCTTTTTTGAAGGGGGGAGAGGGGGTGGAAGATAGTTGGGGCTGGAGGGATTGGGGGAGGGTGGGGTTCGAGGTGGGAGGAGTTAAGGTGCTTCGTCAGTCGCCAGGAGGACGGGGAGTGGCAGGAAAAACACGGTTGGATGGCCAAGTTAAGATTCCCTGGCCTCTCTAACTCTTCTCACAGTTTATGCTTGTCTAGACCGTTTCTATAGAGTTTCATTCTGAAATTAAACTTGAATAATAAAAATAATATTACAGCTTAAAAATGAATTTTATAAAAACAACTTTTTTCTCCAAAGTTTTTAAATAATCTATGATGTAAAAAAATTTGTTGTTGTGACTCTAATACTCTCGCTCCTTTAAATGATCGCCTTCGGATTTTTTGGCGGTCGAGGATCTCGGCCAACTCTCACCCATGTTCATTTCTGCATTTAATCGTTCAAAAGCAGCCGATTTGGTCTTTAGAATTGTTAAAACTGCATATTATAGGTGTTACGTTCTATTAAAACTATTGATAACTATTAAAAGAATAGAAACAGAAGATTAAGGAGAGGAAGGCTTTTCGAAACTGCCTCTTGAGTGATCCGAAGGTTGTTGAAAGATATAGGGAAGGGTAGGCAGACGAAACGGTATTGAACAGGATAGGAAATTGTATAAACATGACTTCTAACTCCACCCTGTATTAGGACCTTGGACCGTCTGGTGAAGCTACCCACTAGGTACCTACCCTCTAGTTTATTGCGCCCTATAAATGAAAGAGCCTGACCCGGAGTGTAGCGCTTTAAGGAAACATGGATACTAAAGGAAGGAGGACGGGAGAAGGCTGGAGGTGTTAGAGATGTGGGTGTGGAGAAGAATGGAGAGGGTGAAGTACAGGGAGAGGAGGAGGAACGACGGAGTGCTGGATATGGTGGGTGAGGAGAGGCAGCTTCGAGATGAAATACGGAGGAGACAAAAGATATGGATGGAGGGAGTTCTTAGCGGGCAGGGGATCTTGAAAACAGCGTTGGAGGGTAGAATGTAGTTGGATAAACGAGGGAGAGGAAGGAAAAGAATGCGATTATTAGATAGAATTGAAGAAAGAAGTACAAGAAGTTTCCACAATACTTGTTAATTACTACTAGGTAATAGATAGATATTTGCGGTTAAAATCTAATTCAAACTAAAAGTAGGAGTTAATGCTCCGCCATTCGAGTTACGCTTATAACTGTGGAGAGACAGGGGGGAAGAGGTTGGAGAGAGAGGAGGATAAATAATTAAAAACAGAACAAGAAGAGTAAAAAAAAACAAAAGAAAGGAACGAGGGAATATATAGGCGCAGGTGGAGCAAGTTGCGGGGGGTGGGGGTGTCTTAAGAGAGTAGGAGGAGGAGGGGGAAGATGTGAAGGCTGGTTGGATGCGAGGGCTGACACAGAAGAGGGGGGAGGGGACCCCCCGAGAACGTGATGGAGAGAAGGGGTGGAGTGTGGGGGGGGAGGTTGGCAGCCCTGACAAGATTAGTGGTGGCTGTGCCTCGCTCTCGGAGGCGACTGTGTCCACGGAAAACATCGCCCGCACTGCTGCGGGGAGAAAGATGACGATCGCGATGATAGCGGCAGCGCCATGGGAGGTGCGCCTGTGTACATCCACATGCCACGCATACATACATATATATATGTATAGAGTATACGCTTGCGTGTGTGTTGGGGAGAGAGGTTTGGGGGGGGGGGGGCGACAGAGGGGAGGAGGAGAAGCGTAAAAGTAGGGGGTGGGGAGGCAGGGAAAATGAGTGAGAGGAAAAGAGAACGAGAGAGGGCAGCGGTGCGCATGCGCCGTCGAGACTGGCGACCAACCCAGCCGTACGAGAGAGATTCGGGTTGTCCGCTCTCCTCATTTGTTTTTTCTCCGGAGAGAAGGAAAAAAAAACACGCCACCATCCAGTCGACACCGCCCACATTGTGCCCACCCACCTCACCCCACTCCACCGCCCCCCTCTCTCAATTCCCGTGATCACTTGCGCCCCCTCCCCCCTCCTGAATCCCAGAGGACGAAACCCATCTCCCACTCCAACGCACGAGGAATAAAAAAAATGAGAGAGAAAAAAAAGAAAAGCTCGCCCCGCCGAGTGCAACGGATCACTCATTCCAACAGCGCGCGTGACAGGGGGAAGGGGATGAGGGGGGAAAAGAAGGAGGGTTCTGATTGGACGAGGAGAAAAGGGAGTAACGAAGCCCATCAGCTGTTCTGTCCCCCTTCCCATCATTAAAAACTCCGCTCAATATTATCACAAAGCATCGTTCACATAGGCATCGAGGCACCAGCGTCACAATCTGGAACCGATAGTCACGTGGTATGGAAATACGAAGCTACATTTTACATTAGATAATAGAGCTAGATTTTTATAGGCCACACTCACAAGGGCATACCCAGGATCATAACTAGGGGGGGGGGACAAGGCATGGTCTAGGGGGAGGGGGGCAAACCAAGTTGTGACATTAGTTTATGAGATTATTTCCTTTAAAAAATAGTTTTATTTTAGTTATGTATCTTATACTGATAAATATCATTTTTCGTGGGTCTAAAGAAAATTTGTTGAATGCTTTCATTTCAATTCAGTACTGATTTTAGTTAAAGACTTGTGCGATTTTTGCTTATAGGGAGGGGCAGTTGCCCCCAACCCCCTCCCCTGCCCCTCACTGGGCACGCCCATGCACACTCACGTAGAAGACATGACGTTAATTATTATACTTAAAGAAGAGTTATAACTAAAAGCATACCAATTTAGCTCGACGGTGAATCACATTGACCGCGACTTGTAGAGAAGTTGATCGTGGTCAAGACAATAAAAACAGTAAGAGAGAGTGTAAAACACGATGAACAAAGGAACAGTTTCACGCAGGAGTTTCTTTAGGAAGGCCATTGAAGAGGTAGAGCAGTTTAACTATTTGGACAGCATATTAGAGAAAAACGGACACAGTAGCAAGGACATCAGGAAGCGAATTGCACTAGCAAAGGAGGCGTTCATGAACGGGAAGGAGCTTCTGAGAGGATCGTTATGTAAGAGTTTAAAGAAAATTTTAGAGAAGAGTTTCATCGAGAGTTTAGCTCTCTAGGGTGCGGAAACGTGGACACTGAGGAAAGAAGACGGGAGAAGATTGGAGACATTCGAGATGTGGGTATGGAGGAGAATGGAGAGGGTTAAATGGACGGAGAGGAAAAGGAACGACGAAGTGCTGGACATGGTGGGTGAGGAGAGGCATCTTTTAGATGAGATACGGAGGAGACAGAAGGTATGGATGGAGTTAGTGCTTAGCAGAGAAGGGATGCTGAAAATGGTGTTAGATGGTAGAATGTTGGGGAAACGAGGGAGGGGAAAGAAAAGAATAGGATTGTTAGATAGATTGAAAGGGATTGGGCCTTACAGGGAATTAAAGAAGGCAGTGCTGGAAGGAAGGGGAGGCTTCCAGATCACTTTTTGAACACTCCATGGAACCCTACCTTAATCGGTAGAATACTATAATAATAATAATGATGAGGCAAAGAGATAAGAAAGTAAGGAAGCTCATCGCTTGGTCTGTCCTTTTCCCTTTACCAAAAACTAGGCTCAATATTATCTCAAAGCGTCTTTCAGTCACGGCTGCTTAGGTCTAGAGAAGAGAAAGACAAGAGAATCGAGAGTCAGGGGGAATAAGGCTGCGTTGCAGATGTTTAACCTAAAGATTTTACAGGCCACATAAATGACGTTACAGTAAATCAGTAAAAACAAGTATTGGTATACTAAAACTTGGTAATTTTGCAAAACTGCCAATTTTCCCCATGCCTTTAAATTCATTTATGTGATCGCTTTCAATGCAATTTGAATTTACCTATAACGATGGCTAAGTTATAACAGCACGTATCTCAAAAATAGCAGATTTTGAGGAGAGCAAAAAAACGATTAATATTTGTTACTTGCACGCTGAAATTAAAAACCAGAAGTTCATAAAACTGAAAAAGATGCATTCATTTGCAAACAAAGAGTTGTTTTTTGCTTGTATTTTATTTAAAAAATGTTATTACGCTTTTTATGAGATGCCTGTTTCAAACCGGCCGAATTTGAGATACGTGTCGTTAAAAATTAGCCATCGTTATGCTAAAATTCCATGAGGTCAAATATTGAGACATGCTCTGAATTAGAACAAAAAATGTTACAAATTAAATAGAAGAACACATGCTCACAATACGACAGTGTTCAAGCTAAACAAAAGAGAGAAAAGCAGAGCATCAAGGTAAAAGTTTAGCTCCGGATGTTCCGGAAAGATAAATGTTCTCGTAAGATTTTGAATGGGATGGAATGGAGAGGAAAAGGAATAAAGATGCTCATCAGCTGTTCCGTCTCTTTCTTAATTAATGACCCGCCTAAGTATTTGAGAACTCCAACAGAGAAGACGGCTACACATTAGGCAACACATGGAAAAGGGACTTCAAAATCAATGACCAATCAGAGCCCATCTGAGATCCAGCCAATCAGAACCGACCTCTGATCCGCTAAGTACCTGCATAAGAGGGCCTTTATGCATCGCTATTTCTGACCTGAAGGCGCTAGCAGAATGGCTGGAGAAACTGTCGTCATCTATGGACAGCTCAACGTGGAAAGCCGAGACTCGTACATCCAATTACTTATTTAACAAAATTGTTACTATTTTAAGAGGGATAATTGCCTTAGAATTGTTGTGCGTGTCCATCATTACTGATACTTCATATTTGGATGAATTCTTCAAAACTTAAAGCAATTTGAATAAATATTATAATGGATCTTAAAAAAAACATTAGCTTGATCTCTCAGGGAACCACAAAAAGAGACCTTTATTAGTCAAGATGTACTACATGAAAAGGAAATTCAAATGTTTATGTCGAAAAAGAGCATCTGGATGAGGACACATACATTGTGTACATCAATATCAAGCGCACGAAAACGCGACGGCTAAGTATGAATGATGGGAAAACCCCGTGTGACGTCGTTCTGGTTCCCGCTGCCACAAGTGAGGTGTCCTTGGGGCAAGGCTATGAGCGCTGATACGACGCAGGATGCTAGCAGGTAGCAGAGTACCCAGCGAGCTGGTAGCGCTTGGCTTAAATAAGGATTATTAATGCCTTATCAAACGAAGAAAACTTTCCGACCTTAGCCCGTTTAAATAGGTGATTATTAAGGCATGTTTCCCTGAGCTCTGTTCCTCATGCATGCATTGGTAATCTCAGGCGATGTATAACTCCTATCTACTCGTATAGAAACTAGGTCCCTGTGACGTCACGTGGATTGGCATCGCATGCGCGCAATTTTGACCCTTTTTAAATGAGGATAAAATTGACCCTTGCCATTCGTTTAAACCGGTATTTCTAAAACCAAATAATTTATATATTATGAATACACTAATGGTGGGTAACGAATCGCAGTAAATGCCGTCCGTTGTCTTTGATGAAGGAAACTACACTATTGCCCTATAAAAAGCAGGGATTGGACAATCTCTGAGAATATTCTGTCAGCGCTGGGATTTGAGACCGAGCCCACGAGGTTGGAGACAAACAAACTGACTACCAAAATAATCCGAGCCCTCGAATTTCAATCGAGAGTTTAGGTAATATTTTTGCAAGTACATAGCTACATATCATCATCATCCTAGGTCAACAATCCTAGGACTGGTTTGCCGCAGCTCTGCATTCCGCTCTCCTATCCGCTGACCTTTTTGTAGTGGCGTATGACTTCTCTTTTCAATCCTTTATGTCCTTTCCTACGCAACCCATTCGGGGCCGTCCCTTGCCCTTCTTCACTTCCAACTGTCCCTCTGTCTGTTTTCATCAGGCTATCATGACTCATGACGTGGCCAAATAAGTTGTCACGTCTTCATGTTAGGGTTTTTAGAAGACTTATCATCTCTTTTCTCCCACTCCTTTAATCACTTCACCATTAAATAGAGTATTCAATATTACTTTTAGGAAGGCCATAATGGTTAAGCTAAGAGAAAGGGGAGTAACGAAGCTCATAGGACCTCTCCTGTCCTCCTCGCTTTGCTAAAAATGTCACTCAATATTTTATGATGAGTTGATACGTCAAAAAGTGCAGCGTTTCCAGTATGTTACACGAGTTAGGATGGAAATCTTCACAAGAGCGTAGATCGAAGTATAGGCTTAATTTACTTAGTAAATTCGAAGAAGAGGTTTTCTCAGACGAAGTGAATCATATCTTTAGTCGTATTATTGCAGACGTGATCATGAGAAGAAAATAGAACAAATAGATTGCAAAACAGAGAGATTTAAAATGTCATTCTTCCCTCGTACTGTTAAGGATAGCAACGCTGTCTCAATTGATATGATTAATGGCGTCACTCGCCAGGATGACTCATCGCATGTTTTTTCTATAGTTCTATCCTTGCATGTATTTCCTATAGGTATTATTAACCATTGGCAAGTTTTTTTATGAATTAGCATGTATATTTTGCTAGTATGCGTAATATTTCTATGACCGTGCGGTGTGCATCAGGCAGTCCTCTTGCATGCTGCATGTTGGTGATTGGTCACCCCCTGCCAAACACCCTAGAGGTGCATATTACTATGTATTCATGATTTAACTAAGAGGTGGAATCGTTCATTTTTCATGTCGAGCAGCAGCAAATAGAATCCATGGGAGCGCCTCCCGCAGCGATACCACCGAGGGAGAATGATACGGCCGCGGACCCGTTCGTCATTCGGATTGGGGGAAATAATGCGGAGAGAAATGAAAACGGAAGGAAAAGTTTGGGGACGCAGAGATAGCGGAATCCAACATAAATTTGGCGCCTCATCCCGAATCGTTGAAAAATTACGGCAAATCCAATAACTAGTCTCATTAGGCAACTACGTAAGACTTCTATATTTAGTGGTGGTCCTTCCGTCCACACCGAAATGCCAAAACTCCTATCTGCTCCACTCGCTGTTTTCAGCACCATCCGTTTTCATGACTGTCCGAAAGAGTCGTCCATTACGTGGAATGCTCCGCTTGTCATGCAAAACGGAAAGAGATACCTTCAAAATCTTTTTTTCGACAACAACAGAAACATAACTGGCACGAATGGAAAATGAGGAATGATTTTTTTTCGGCTACCCGACATAAATTTTGTTAATTAGGGAGAACGTTTCCCACCATGATTTCCCATTTGCGAGAAAAAAACACGGAAATTACCCCGAGGGAAAATCTTTTCCGCACGTGAATGACGAATTCCTGAGAGAGCATGTAAAATGTGAACCTTTGTGCTTGACGCAGAAATCAGACATGCGAGGCGCGCTTAAAAGTTCGAGCCGCGAATTCTTGCAAATACGAGGGCTGGTAAACAGTTGAATCCATACGAAAAGCCACGTGGAAAGTAAACAAAATAACATCGCATCGCACCATTTATTTTAAAGAGGAGAGGACTTTAAATATGGAGCTTAATTACGACTCTCGCCATCTAACGGAAGGAAATCAATTGATAACCTCCATATGAGTCACATGGTTTTTGACGTGGAATGTTCAAAATTACGGCAAATTAAATATAGTACTTGAAAAATAAAATTTCCAGAAGAAGAGGGTAAAGCGCTGTTAGTAAAAGGAAGTTTTAGTGAACGAGTCGAAAGGTAATGCAGCTGGAGATATTAGTAGGGAGTATTAATAGGGTGGTTTCTTATTATTTTTTTATTGCCTAAATCGAAAGATAATTACTCCTGGAGTAGTTACTTCAAACTTTTAGATTTTTAAAGGACGATATCTATTTTTCGCGATTAAATGAAAAGTGGAAAATTTCAAGCGCGCGAAAACGCGACGGCTAAGCATGAATGCTGGGAAAACCCCGTGTGACGTCGTTCTGGTTCCCGCTGCCGCAGGTAAGGTGACCTTTGATCGCTGATACGACGCAGGCTGCTGGCAGGTAGCAGAGTACCCTGCTGGCAGGTAGCGCTTGGCTTAAATAAGGATTATTAATACCCTATCAAACGAAGGAAACTTTCCGACCTTAGGAAATTTTAATGGGTGATTATTAAGACATGTTTCCCTGAGCTCTGTGCCTCATGCATGCATTGGTAATCTCAGACGATGTAAAACTCCTATCCACTCATATAGAAACTAGGTCCCTGTGACGTCACGTGGATTGGCATCGCATGGGCGCCAATCTGGCCTTTTTCAAATGCGGTTAAAATTGACCATTTACATTCGTCTAAACTGGGATTTCTGAAACCAAATAATTAGTATATTATGAATACACTAATCGTGGGTAACGAATTGCAATCAATACCTTTCGTTTTCTTTGATGAAGTAAACTACCCTACTATTGTCTAGCAAGGGTAGTGATGTTCACAAAGGACAGAAGTGTAAAACGTTACATCACTAGCTGAAGAGATAGCAGGCGTTAGGTCGGCATATTAGGGTGGATGTCACCCATCAAACCAGCCAACTCCTTCGTATAGCAAAGGCCTTCTCCTTTCTTAGATCACCTATTATTTTTTACGCAGCTCGAAGCGGGGCTCAAAATCTCCTTCCGATTTTTCGAGACGCTAAAATATGTGGAAGACCTGCGGTATACTCACAATTCCACTCGATACGGGTTACATCACTGTATATAGGTAAATTTTAACCATTAAATCATACAGTTATAAATAATTCTTTTGAATTCATGGGAAAAATTCATAAATCAAATTTTCGAGTTTAATTTTTTCAAAACACTTTTGTTCGCATCTGGCAAAAATTTTATCATTTTGAATATATTTTGATATGCTCCATTTTCAGCGAATTCCAAGGGGCGAATTGTTCGCATTTTCTCTGCTCATAGAGAAAATTAATATCTCTGCGAAAGAAAAATCTTTTAGGTCTAATATAGTGCGATAAGTTTCCTCTCTTATTTAACTTCAAAGCTCCTTCAAAGAGATACGAGTACACCTTGAAGACTGATCGGAATTCCCTTTCTAAAAATGACAGCTCTCGTGCAATTAGATTCGTATACAGTAATTTTGTACCTCAGAGGCAAAGTCTGGAACTTAACACAGTTTAGGAGCAGCATAGTAAACAAAGTTACGTTCACGGCAACCCGATGAACATATTTCAGACAGCAATCCAGTCCTATGTTTAAGTACTTTCGGGGTTAAGAATATGGATCAGAATTACAGATGACATTTTTAGCTCTGCATCTACTCTAAAATACATCAAATTAAATTGAAAATATTACCTTTCCCACATGAAAAGAACTGTCTCTCTTAAAAGTCTATCACCTTAATATATTTTACCTTGTTCTTTTTCTATGTATATCCCCGTACAATATAAAGCGCTTTATACCATTCAAGATGGAAACTGTGTTATTGGTGAATCTTAATTTTAATTGATGAATTATTCATCTTTACGCCAATTTATTACATTATTCAACAATGACAGTATTATTATAGTTTTATCAGGCTAAATATTAAATTTAAATAAACCTTGAATGGATTAAAGAAAAATTGCATTGTATTATTTTGCGTACGTAATTACACGATATATTTTTCGCTTTACTTCATTTCTGTTTCTCTGTTGTGCCAATCTACAGGATAAAATGGTATAAATGTATGGTTTCATTTAATGACCAAAATAGAGTAAGTCTTAGAGCTACACATGTATTTATTTCATTACTTTTCGAAGCACAAAATTTCCTCGGGACCAAAGAAGCGCCCCCAACACAAAATCCCTAGTACCACGAAGGATGTGAGGGCGAAGCGAAAGTGTTTCAGTGGGACGAGCTAAGAATTTAAAACCGCCGGCGACAATAAAAAAAAGAAACCGGAACCAATACGAGTCCCCGTAGCACCCCCTCCCCCTGCTCACGGAAGAAAGGTATAAAAAATGCACACGCAGCGATTACGCGCTAAGCCAACATACCGACCGGAGATTTAGCGCCGCCGTTTCAAAAAACAGCGACGTCCCCAAATCTTCGGGAAATCCCGCAGCGACACGCAACACAGCGGGGATGAGTAGTAGGAAGGGAGGCGGGGGGGTGCTGTGGGGGGGGGGGGTTCTTCTCGTACACCCCCCGTGCGTAACGTGAAAAGAGAAAGCGGTGTGGATGGCCGAGTGGGGTGGGAAGGGGGGGTCAAGGGGGATTTGTCGCCCCCACACAGCTTGAAAAGGGGGAAGCGCCGAGGATGGCCGGTGGAGGGGGAACAGGGAGAGGGGCGCATGACAAGAAATATTATTATTATTATCCTTTAATTTTCTTCAGTTTTCACCGAGTTGTTTTAGTGTAAAGAGCACGGGTTCTCACCAAGGTAACTCTTTACTGTTGAATTGCGTTGAGAAATTTTCTCGTGATATGACAGGGCGAAATTATTATAGTGCAATTGATGTATGTATTTGGATGAAGGTTGAGAACTTTTTTGTGTATGTTTTGGGATGATACCGATAGCTGAGATGACAATTGGAGCTATATAAACCTATTCCGTATTCTTTTTATTTCTATTGCCAATTCTTGTTACTGATTTATTTTTCCGGCTACTTATTATTATTATAAAAGTATTCCAGCAGCGAAGATTGGTTTCCATGGAGCACTTAGCAAATCAACCTGCCTGACGTCTACCTATGTTTCACTTTACTTCCATTGAAAACCACTTTCTATTTATTAATATTAATTTGGCAATCACCCAGCAAACACCCTCTAGGTGGCTCGCAGGGTGTTATGTACATGTATCTAAAACTCCCTTTCTCCTCTTACCCTTGCCAGCACTTCTTTCAACTAATACGGTATTAAACATACTGATTTATTTATTACTACGCTATCATGATAAAGACAAAACTGTTATTTTATTTTTACAGATTTTACATAAAGATATACATATACTATATGCATATTGTTGAAACCAAGGTTGGTTAAAAAATAAAATCTGTGGGAATAAAACAACAGTTTTATCTTTACCATGATATCGATTCTCGATTTCCACTATGTGTCGCCTAAGACGTTAGACTCAATATTATTATTTTTACTGGCGTCTCACATTGCTAACATTTTAAATTGAGAATTAAAATTACCCATGTCCTGGATAGAGACTTACCCAGACTCGAACCCTTGCTCTCCGGACTGGCATATGAGGCCATTTTTCCCGCTTTCACGGAAGCAGGCCGATTCCCTTTCCATATGAGCACTCGCTCAGATCAAGCCATTCAGTCTCCTCCTTATCATCTCGAGAAGCTTCCTATCCTCACCCACCATGTCCATCACTTCATCATACCTCCTGCGTCTCCGTCCCACCTTCTCCAACCTTCACCTCACCCACAACATCTCGAACGCCTCCAGTCCTCCTGCTCTTTCTTCAGCGTCCAAATGGCCGCACCGCAAAGCGCTACACTCCAGATCACACTCTTCGTTACTCTCCACCAGCCTTTTCTTAACAATCTTGCGTAACGATCATCCCATAAGCTCTTTTCTATTTCTTTGCCAACGTTATTCTTTTTCTGATATCCTTACGTATATGGCTGTCCATGTAGTTAAAGTTGGAAGGTATGATGAAGCAAATAAGATATGAAAAAATATAAGCATTTTCTGAGAGAGGTTGGTGGAGCAATTATGCAAGGCCCGTTTAAGCTATCTCGTTTTCATAAGTTGGCATGTGTCCTGCACAAGATGGGCGTAACTGGATGGATGGATAATGGGACTGATGCTGCTCCAACCTTTTGATGGAAATATTACATATAAGACACGGCGTTACTTTGTGGAACTGCTTCATCATGAAATAAATGAAAATATTTTGTTCTATTCCACACTTTACCCTAAATAGCACGACCCGGGTTTCTGCATATCATGCTATCATCATGTGATAGCATGATATGCAGAAACCCGGGTCGTACTATTTAAAATAATGTGTGGAATGGAACAAAGTATTTTTGTTTTCTTTTACGGAAATATTTCACTCAGCAAGGCTCACAGTAGAGGAAGAGCTAAGAAATGAGGAAGAGCTCGCAGCTGACATGATGGTGAGAGAGAGACCACAGGAGGAAGGCCGTCTTAGTAACGGAGGAGGCCATTGACAGTGGTTGGGAGATAGGAAATAGAGAGGGAATCGCATGGAGAGATCTTTTTGCAGAGACTCCACGGCCAATTTAATTCCGAAGTCATCGCGGTGGCGCCGCACTCATACTCGCTTTGTCGATTCCACTCCGCTTCGAAATTGAACTGTCTCGCTTTCTTCAGAAAAATAAATACCCGTGAACATTTCCCACCGAACGCGAAGGATTAATAGCTAGGATACATTTCCTGTTTTTTTAGAACCACGAGGAGCAATGAAAAGGGGAGGAAATCGATTGGAGGGACTTTTGGGACGAAGTTATTAAATTATACAGAGACAATCACCCTTGCTCAAAAGAACTTAACATGGCACGCAAGTGAGAATACTACTAGTAGCTCCATTGTTTCAACCCTATAACCTTTAAAATTAACACTTCACCCTCGTGTTGCTGTAATTACATTTCCAGTAGAATAGAGTACGCCTCGGGAGACTTCTTTTTTATTTAAAAGAATGTAACACCCAAAACATACCCCTGAATTTTATGAATATTTTGCGGAATGGCTTCAGAATAAAAAATAGAGACAAAAATGAAGAGTTGAAGATGCACATTTGGATGCAAAAACTAACTAGTTACATGTTTAAATATTGCTTTTAATTTGAGGAATCATGCAATGTGCTGGGCAATCGTCTGTATTGATTGGAAAATTTTTAACTGTCAGAATGCGTTCGAAAAAAACAAGAAGTAATTTTATATTAAGCCTTGTCAGTGGCGTAACTAGGAATATGCTTTGGGGGAATGAGATGGCCTGGGACGGGTAAATTAAAAAAAAATGACATGCTTGAATATACATTTCGGCAGTCATCAACATCTTAGAACGTAGTTTCCGCGGCGATGGTTTGATCTCTGCATTTTTTCAGGGTTTTCTTCCGCGTCAGCTTGTTTGTGGACAACTGCTGTCCACAAACAAGCTGACGCGGAAGAAAACCCTCAGTCATCAACATCTACATACTACCACGAAAGCCGCTCAATAAGCGTGTAGCGGAGGTCGTTGGGGAACCTCTCTTAACAAATGAAAGGGAAATACTCGAAAGAAGTTCCGCTATTTAAATCTATTGATGTCCTTTATGGCATGTTGGCAAACGAATTTTCATACTCACCTGTTCGGAAAAAATCACTTAATTTATCGTTTCTGTCGGACATGGAAATATAGAGGGGTCCTATTCTTCATGTCGCTCTGCAAGACATCTAATCTCAATTGCTCACGTAATCTAAGCTTAATCATTGAACAATAACAGCAAAGGAAGGTTTCTATTTTACTATGCTCCTCAAAAATAGCTAAAGTAAAAATTTGAATTCTACGTAAAGTATTGTTAGCGCTAAGGTACTTTTGAAATGCGCTAAGGCGCCTTTCCAAGATGCACATTTAAAAGTACTGCAGCGGTACAAGAAACCGATATGGATTTAGAAAGTTAGCTCAATTATTTTTTTTCGATTTACCCTGTAAACTTGAGCACAGCTACGATGATAGTTTTCGCTAACGTGTTCGTTCTCAATTCGAAGGATTAATGAAGGGATTAGGTGAAATTTTAAAGATGTGAAGCAGAATGTGATTGTTTATGTACCTATATTTTACTTAAATCAATGGTTTCAAGGATGAAATTGAGGAAGATATACATGCTTATAAAATACTTAGTACAGACAGTAAAGGTGACAGCCATAACCAGGCAGGCGAAACCGGTTGTACACTCAACACTAAAAGTCCTGCCGAAGACGTAATATTTTGATTGATTGACGTAAGCAAATTATAAAAGTAAGTATTTTAAAAATATCACTCAAAACCATTTCTTTCATCACTCTCTAAAAACAATGATCTTAATAATCGAAAATGGATTCAAATTTCAGTAACGGATACAGAAATTTGAGAAAATAATAATAATTCGAGAGAAAAATCTACAGAAATGAAAGCCTCTCATCCATTCCGAAGAAAACGAAGCGTGTCCACGAAAAAATCTTACACAAAAAAAACCCTTATCGGCGCAAAAACAAAGAAAGGGGGGGGAATGGCTTTCGGTCACGGGTAATAACAATAACTCAGGGGCTGCGAGAGCTGTGGAGAGGGTCAAACTCGAATCCTCTTTGAGCCCCTCTTAACGACAGACTAAACTATTCAGATGAGACAAAATTTATTATCCTTCCGCCCGCAGTTTCTCGATTCCTTCACAGAGGGCCATCAACCCCCACCCCAATTGCTTCTCCCCTCACCACCACCCCCGCATATCTTCCCCGACCACTTCCCTCCTGCCAACCCCTCTCCCTCCCCTCTTTCGGCTTACCCCTTCGAGATTCCTATCCTTTTCATCTCTCGCCGACAATAGGCCCGCCAACCCGTCTGACCCTTCCCCCCACACAGCAACCCTGTCTCCCTCGCTCCTACCTGTACCATCCCTTCCTATTCTCCACCTCCATCCACACATACTAATACTCATAGGGTAGTTTCCATCATCAAAGAAAACGAAAGGCATTGATTGCGATTCGTTACCCACCATTAGTATATTCATAATATAAAAATTATTTGGTTTTAATTTACAAATCCCAGTTTAGACGAATGGCAATATAAGGCTAACACTGATTTCATAATATTCAGCCATTTAGCTGATGATTTATCATGATAAAATATTTCCAGTTTAAATTTTAATTTGAGATAAATAGTTGACATTTTCATGGAAATGCCCAGATATAGTCATTTAAAAATCTATCGTGAAATACGTACTCTAGGAGTAATAATATTTCGATTTATGCAATAAAAAAATAATAGGAAACCACCCCATACGCGATCGTCACTATGCACCCCTTCCCTGCCCGAGTTACCAACGAATAGAGAGGGCATCAAGTTGGTGTGATGGCTAAAGCGTTGGCTTCATAACCCGCGGTCCCGGGTTCATCCCAGCTTACGATCATATCTATTCCCATAGCACCGAAAACAGCACGTATTGGTTTATTATATCGAGGTGTTTCAACAAGATAAAGATTCCCTGCCCGTACACGAACAACCATGCCCAAGTTAGAAGCAGCCTACCCAGACAGGAATTTAACCCACTAGGTACCTCCTGTTTGGCGGGCGAGGACTTTACCGCGACGTCACCGAGACCGGTAGTGTAACTGAATCAATTACGAATTTAGCCGACCTCAGATGGCAGATGGATGTCGTTTAGCAGGGAATAAAACATGGGCATTCATCTGCCATGAGGATGATCACCTAGTCGGAGCTCGAAACGTCGGCGAAAAAGGAGTCTTTTAACTCGGTGGGGATCCCGAGAAATTCAGGGTGGAGGTTTCCGGGGTTAGCACCGCGTAGATTGGTATCTGCAGAGACCAATCTACGCGGTGCTAACCCCGAAAACCTCCACCCTGAATCTTCGCCACACCGCGAAAGCCTACACAAGGAATCCCGAGAAATGTTTAACTCCACTATTCGTCGGGAGGGCATCAAATCTCATTTCAGCGCATCAACCTGGTGTGATGGCTAGAGTGCTGGCTTCATACCTGGTGGTCTCGGGTATATCCCAGCACACGATAAACATGGTGTTGTAGCTGAATTAATTACGAATTTAGGAATGTGAGAGTTTAATAGATCGAAGGGGAAAATTTAGATAAAATATTTTGCAATAATTTCAATTAGAATATCTTAACCAACGTTAATAATTAATAACCAACGTTAATATATAATAACCAACGTTAATATGTAACCAACCATCTTCAAAATAAAAATAATTTTATTTTTTACTCATACTACCGCCCCGAAACAAGCGCATTCAAGGCCTTTATAACGGGGGCATATAATTAATAACAGCATAGGACGATCATTATCACCCATGCCCAAGGTAGATACAACGTATCCAGGCGGTACTCGAACTCGTGACCCTCGGTTTGGGAGGCGAAGCCTATATCCCACCAAAACTGAGACCGACAATAATATACCATAAAAAAGTGACGCAGCGAGTTGGAGACGCATGAGTTAAAAGCAAAAAATCCCCGCGTCTTCGAAGCTATTGCATTCTTGTGTTTACGGGTTTCGAAAGACGCAATAGCTCCTACAATGGATAGTTTCAAGCTAGGTTAGCCACGGTGAAATATCTAGTAAACCATGCTCAAGATGCTCGTTCTTATCCTCTCTCAACAATCCCTTTATCGTTCCCCACTGCGGGGGAGGGGGAATTCGAAGGGGGAGCGGTCCATTCAAACCACAACATCAAGCCAAATAAAGAAGACAACTTTTCCGCCCTCGTTCTCCCTTTATTATCCTTCCGATTCCCTTCACTCCCCTCCATTTCTCCTTCGGCATCATTTGTACTATTCCCGCCGCAAGTCGCCCTCTTCAGACGATTCTCCTCACAAATCGAAAGTCGAGACGGCAGCATGGGTGGTCCTGAGATGGCAGTCGTGAGTGAGCCGTGAGCTTTGGGTCCACTCACGGCGATGATATCTCGATAAGGAAAACCGTGATCTCAACAATTATCGTACCCATTAAATGGACAAAAAGTTCTTTTTCATACATGCATGGATGTGTCTCTACCTTTTGGAAGGAGATGATCTTTCTTACCCATAAGTGGAGCAGTAAAATAATTAATTCTGTGTGTGAGCAAAGCGGAAGTTCTAGGAAAAGTAAGAGAGAAGTATTTTGATTGGCTTGGGTAAAAGATGGGAAAGTTTATTCGGCCTCATCATGAGCCACGATGGTCTAATGAGAATTAACATTGAAGGAACGTCGAAGGAAGAACGCCAAAGGTAGTCCACGGATCCGATACATAGAGCATGTCATGAAGAATATGAAGTGGAAGAATGTTGTATGTTTGAAACCATTAACCGATAGAAGAAACTTGTGGAGAGCGGCGTTGAACCAATTGTGAATTTCATGACTGTTAATGATGGAGAATGAACCATAAGAACTCACAAAGAATTATCGTAAACGCTTTCCAATCTTAATTGTCTGACGTGATTTCAACGTGAATTCGCGCAACCAGAGTTTCATCTTTTCTAGCGGGTGTCAACATACGTGAATTTTTCTTCTTATATCATCAGATTATTATATCTTTTTTTAACCTTTGCTTGCATAATTTTCAAGGCAAGTCGTCAAGCACCTAATATTTTCTCCACTTTCCCTCCTCCATATTAGGGTAGTTTCCTTCATCAAAGAAAACGAAAGGCATTGATTGCGATTCGTTACCCACCATTAGTGTATTAATAATATACTAATTATTTGGTTTCAGAAATCCCAGTTTAGACGAATGTTAATGGCCAATTTTAACCGCATTTGAAGAAGGCCAGATTGGCGCCCATGCGATGCCACTCCACGTGACGTCACAGGCACCTAGTTTCTATATGAGTAGATAGGAGTTTTACATCGTCTGAAATTACCAATGCATGCATGAGGCACAGAGCTCAGGGAAACATGTCTTAATAATCACCCATTAAAATTGCCTAAGGTAGGAAAGTTTCCTTCGTTTGATAGGGTATTAATAATCCTTATTTAAGCCAAGCGCTACCTGCCAGCAGGGTACTCTGCTACCTGCCAGCAGCCTGCGTCGTATCAGCGATCAAAGCCTCGCCCCAAGGTCTCTTCACACGCCAACAGCGGGAACCAGATTGACGTCACCCGGAGTTTTCCCAGCATTCATACTTAGCCGTCGCGCTTGAAAATTTTCACTTTTCATTTAATCGCGAAAATTAGATATCGTCATTTAAAAATCGAAAAGCGTGAAATACGTACTCCAGGAGTAATCATCTTTCGATTTAGGCAATAAAAAAATAATAGAAACCACCCTCTTTCTCCATACTCCCTTCACTCACTGTCTTCATGATTACGGATTTGGATAACATTCTATAAACAACTACAAAGTATCCACCCACTCCTCAGTCCCTCGGTCCAGAGAAGAGACTCGATGTATTCAGGATAAATCTAAGGCTTCATCATAACACGAAATTAAAAGCTTACAAGGATTGCCGCATTCGTGAGGTTCACGGCCTGAATCACTCCTCTCTTTTTCACCGCGACTCAATTTTTTCGCCCATTCACCAAGGGGACGCTAATTTCCTTTCCTCTGACCTATTTTTCTGTCAACAGATGTTTTCAAAATTCTCAACTCTCGTTTAATGTTTGAGCGGCAATTCAGCCAAATTAAGGTACCATTTCTGCAACTACATCTACCTCTACGTACTATCCCGCAAGACGATTAAATAGGCGTGTGACAGGGGGTGCTAGAGGACCAGACTTTAAAAGTAAAAAGCAAATGCTCCGACCAATTTTCGCCGATCATTGATTTAAGGCTTAATTTGTCTGGGAAAAAACGAATTCCCACACCAATCCGATCGGCAAAATATCTCTCTTAGTTTATCATTTCTGTCGGATCTGGAAATATATTGAGATTCTGACATGTTGTTCTCAGTGTCGCTCTGAAAAATATCCATTCTTATTTCTCATGTAATCTACGCTTAAACATAGCCTCCGAGTATCTAGCGGCTTTTAGATTAATTTGATTAAAACCTGCGTAACGCTTTCTGTACGATTATAGCAGTTTTTGACCAATAGCACCACTTTATTTTGTATTTTATTAAGTCCACGAATCAAGTCTTTCTGCGCCGGATATCGTGTGTTCGCTGCATATTCCAGGCGTAGTTCTGACGAGTATGAAAGAATATCTCTCAATTTTTCGCCAAGAAATTTTCCTGCAACACGAATCCTAGCTTCTTCAGGGATCTGCCACAAATGTTCCGTAAATGCTTCCCTCGATAGGTTTGAAGCTGTTGTAACTCCCAGAAATTTTACCTCATCTATCACTCATATAAACACCATTCAAAATACATACATGGGGATAGTTGGACGACCTGGGCAAGAAATGTCTGCTGCGCATTTTCTCAGGTTTAGATCAAGTCCCTATTTTTGGCTCCATGTAAGAACGTTGTTTAAATGTGGTGATAGAGTTCCGTAGTCAAAGTGATCATCACATTCGCGATAGATGACAGTGTTGTCAGCGAATAAAAAAATTTTACTGCTAATTCGGAAGCACAGGTCATATATGTACATGCATGAAACAAAGGGGGCCTATAACACTTCCTTGTGGGACCCTTTATGTTACTATGATTTCATCAGATCCGATTTCTCCGAGAACTACCATTTGCCTGCGCTAACTCAGAAAGCCGCGTATCCGCATTCCTTTTTATAACCCGCAAGACTGTAATTTGGATAAAAGTTTTTTTGGTGATATGCCTTGTCAAATATTTTCTTGAAATCTTAAAGAATGTTACGACCACAGCTAAGCTGCATTCCGTCGCCACCACTCCCAAGGGTCGATTATTTCCTTTCCTTTTCCCTATTTTTTTCCTTCAACTGCGGCTTTCAGAATGCTCAACTCTCCGTTAATTTCCACCCAGCTATCCAGCCAAATTTGTGTACGAGGCGTAGGTGGATGGCGTAACATGGTGGAACCCCTTCATGATGCACTAAGGGTAAGAAAAAAAATGGCTTAGCTGTTGAAGGGCCAGATGATGATACGCCGTATCGAAACCGGTCGCAAATATATATTTTATTTTGTGGAACAGCAAAGTCCTTTTTTTTACCCTTTGTGCAAATTTGTGTACCATCATCTTGTCCGCATGAGCACCATCAGACTATCACCGCGTATTAAAATCCCTTAATACGGGAATAAAATAATTCAGGACGAACAACTCGAGGTAGCTCAGTCCCCTTCTATAACTTCTATCCCTCGATGTACCATTGCCTACTCGGCATGAGCACTACCCGAATATCTCCGCTTATAAAAGTCCCTTAATACGCGAGTGAAATAATTAAGGGCGAACTACTTCGAGGTAGCTCAGTCCCCTTCTGTAGCTACCTTTTCCGCTCCCTACTAGTATCTACTTTTCCCCGCGGCGTTTTCACTAACTCATCCTCCCCTCCCCTCTCTCTCTTTCCTTTTCTCTCTTTGTGTTTGCTCACCGCTTCCCCCCCCCTCCTCCCGTCCCTTATCCTCTTCTCAGCGTATCTCACGCCCCTTTCCCCCAAAAAACCCTCACTCGGGGGCGAACGGAGGAAAAAAAAATAACAACACGAGGCCTACTCCCTCATCATATACTATATCCTCACGTTGCTCCACGTGGTCCCTTCAACGGTTGAATTCAACCAGCCTCTCCAGCATTTCCCTCGCTTCCCAACTCCACAAGGTTTCCCTGAGAGGTCGCGACTTACCATTATGCCTCTTTCTCTCTCTTCTAGTAATTCTCCAATTTTTTCATCTGTTGCAATTTATACCGAAAGCCTATGACACTCGAAAGTTTAAGGCCATTAATGACGGTTGAATAGTTTACCACTTTAAATAACATATCTTTCAATACGTTCAATGGTGTCAGGCTCAACTTTGTGGAAGTTGAAGTTCACAAATGAAAAAACGCTTTAAATTAGTGGAAGAAAACGAAGCCGTTTTTTCATTTGTGAACATATCTTTCACCAAAATTTCGCAAAACAAAATCGTCACGCTGTAAAAATTGGTCGTATTAAGTGCGTAATGCTCCTGTAACTAGAGATAAACGGCTGATCTGTTGCTTTATTGATAAAAATGTTCAATTACTACCAGGGCAACAATACGTACTTACCCCTAATTAAGTTATGCAGATCTGAGCATCACTGCTAGGAGAGTCGCTAGAGTCACCAAGTTCGAGGCACTTGTATTAACTTATTTGGCTGCGACAATGATTTTGACCCGAATACAGGAGGCACTTGAGTATACAGAATTCTGGAAGACATAATTAATATTCAGCTGCCCTAAATTCCAACTGTAAATGAAATTTTCCGAACAATATCTTGTATGTTAGGCACAATGTGGTGGAAGTTCGTAATGTTATTAAAATGAGACATTGCAAGACTATAAGTGGAAGTATTGCAATGTCTCATTTTAATAATTTTCCGAACAAACTCAAGCACAATCCAACATACTGAAAACATGGACAAACAAACACGATATTGCATTCCCCGTAAAGTCTGATGTTGCAAGCATCCCCCGAAGGAATAATAAAAAAACTGCAAACTTTTTCAAACATTCAACAATTCAAGCAAATTCTATCTTTTCCCGAAGATTATGCAAATATTTCCCCTGAAAATGGCAATTTTTAAGTGAGGTATTGATTAGCAGGGTAAAATTCTTTAGGCATGTAAATTCTGAAGTTAAATTCCCTTAAATGATTTGAAGTAAGTATGGCTATAAATATATTTCAAACTTTACGCATATCCTGTAAGGTCTACTTTGACTCTATTAATTATATAAATCTCTAATATTAATTTTTTTCTGATAATTTTCAGGGGAAACTGTGACTTCTGGCGCCGCATCATCTCATCATAACCCCCAATTAGACGTTGGTGGTTTCCTGATTGACATCCGAGGCTTCATGCCCTGATAAGACGCTTCATTTCCTGTCGCCAATCTACTGCAAGAACTGGAACACGGGACGAAGCGACAATGACGGAGTGTGTATACACTCATTCTAAATAGCACCAATAGAACTGAACTGAAGCAGACATCTTCATCTGCATAACACTCGGTAATGAGTAAACATCAACTGAAAATAAGCACGAAGAAAAACAAGACATTAGAATGCAGCAGAAGAGAAGTCAAGACTAGCATTAAAATAGGGAAGCAAAAACTGATAGAGGTGGATGAATTCAGTTATTTTGGAAGCAAGATAACTAGTGACGGGAGAAGTAAGAAAGAAATTATCAGCAGAATAGCCCAGGCGAAGAGAGCATTCCACCAAAAGAGAGACCTGCTTACAGCAGGAAACTTAAGTATGGAAGTAAAGAAACAATTCATAAGATCCTACATCTGGAGTATGCTCCTATACGGAAGTGAGGCATGGACAATGACCGCAGCGGAGAAAGCAAGGATAGAGGCCTTTGAAATGTGGTGCTACAGAAGAATGATGAAGATCAAAAGGATCGACCGAGTTAGTGACGAGGAAGTCCTAAGAAGAGTAGGAGAGAAGAGAAGCCTCATGAAAACCTTAAAAAGAAGACGGAACAACCTTATAGGCCACATATTGAGACATGATGGCCTGATCGGCGAGGGACAAGTGGAAGGCAAGAACGGAAAAGGAAGACCTCAAGCAAAATATATGGAACAAGTAAAGAAGGATGTGAAAGAGAAGAAATACGTAGGTGTGAAAAGATTAGCTGATAGGAGAATTGAGTGGAGAGCTGCGTCAAACCAATCCTAGGATTGTTGACCAGTGATGATAAGGGTGTTTGGCGGGGTGTGTGCAATCGCCAGTGTGCAGCATACAAGATAGTCCGTGTATGCACACAATACGGCGATAAAAAACACACCTAATAACAAAATAATATGTGCACATCAATGCAAGTGTTTTGGGCAACAACCAAGCCTGCATCGCTCCAAGCGATCCGAGACCACAACACAAATACATTCACACAGAAAGGAAAAATTCCCAACTTGTAATTCATATAGTACATCCATTCAAGCTTATAAAAATGGGGAAATACAAACACGTAATGAGTGGCACATTAATGTCATTAATCGAGACATCGTTGCTATCCCAATGTGTATGAGGAAAGAATGATATTTTAAATATCTTTGTTTTGCAGTCTAATAACTTTATTTTCTTCTCGATATCACGTCCACCACTGAGTACCGGAAAACAAAGCAAATTTTTGTCGCATCGTCTCCGAAAAATATTCCTCTGAAAAACTTGCTAAAGTTTACAAATTTTACTCTACGCTTCTGATACATTCTGAATCAACAATCAACAAAATATCATCAAAACAAGAAATACAATCTGAAAATTCTGCGCTAAGATTCGTTTTTTTCGCGTAAAATAAATGAATTATACTTTCGATAGCTCAGTTCGAAGATATCTTGATTCGGACTGCATTTAATAGGCTCTGTATGTGTAGTAATAACTTATTATATTTGTAAATAGTACATACAAACCTTTAGCATGTATTTTTTGGCATGTTATAACTCATGCAGGAATCACTCTCTAAGCTAACGTTTAGATTTTTCTATTAATAACTGGTAATTTTGTATGCGTGGTGGCTTGTTCGAGTCCTTAGCACTCTCCTAGTTTCTTGTTTGACCGCGTGTCATTGTCCTATGTGCTAGGGCTGTGTCTGGGGAAGGAGCGCGCTTCCGATTAAGGCTAGGAAGAGTGCTGCACGCCTGGTGTGGGATCGCCCAATGCCACGCACCCTGGTGGTGGCACGCATAGTGCCTCGTAGAATGTAGATGAGAATCATCTTCCTTCAGCCATTAGGGTGGTTTCCTTTTATTTTTTTATTACCTAAATCGAAAGATTATTGCTCCTGGAGTACGTAATTCACGCTTTTAGATTTTTTAATGACGATATCTATTTGAATGAAATTAAATGATTAGTGAATTAATGAAAAGTGAAAATTTTCAAGCGCGCGAAAACGCGACGGCTAAGTATGAATTCTGGGAAAAGCCCGTGTGTCGTCATTCTGTTTCCGGCTGCCGCCGTGTGAGGTGACCTTGGGGCGAGGATATGTGTGCCGCTGCGACGCAGGCTGCTAGCAGGTAGCAGAGTACCTTGCTAGCAGGTAGCGCTTGATTTAAATAAGGATTATTAATACCTTATCAGACGAAGGTAACTTTCCTACCTTAGGCAATTTTAATGGGTGATTATTAAGACATGTTTCCCTGAGCTCTGTGCCTCATGCATGCATTGGCAATCTAAGACGAAGTAAAACTCGTATCTACTCGTATAGAAACTAGGTCCCTGTGACGTCACGTGGAGTGGCATCGCATGGGCGCCAATCTGGCCTTTTTCAAATGAGGATAAAATTGATCCTTGCCATTCTTCTAAACCGGTATTTCTAAAACCGAATAATTTGTATATTATGAATAAACTAATGGTGGGCAACGAATCGCAAACAATGCCTTTCGTTTTCTTTGACGAAGGAAACTATCCTATTTCAAAATTTAAGGCAAGTTGCTCGGATGAGTGCTGCACGCCTAGTTTTGAATCACCCCGTGCCACACACCGTGCTGGTGGCTCGCACGGTAGATGAAGATGAAGAG
This sequence comes from Ischnura elegans, assembly GCF_921293095.1. NCBI lineage: Eukaryota > Metazoa > Arthropoda > Insecta > Odonata > Coenagrionidae > Ischnura > Ischnura elegans. Next base: position 108,749,987 of record NC_060253.1, on the reverse strand, counting down.
AACAGAACTGAAGTAGCGATACGTGCTCAGCGTGAGGGTGGACTTGGAGAGGGAGGGCCTGGGGATGGGGAGGAGTGGAGGAGGAGGAGGGGGGGGGGGAGATGCGTTCGCACGAAGGACTTGTGAGCTATAAAACGTGCGTGCCGCTCTGCTCGAGTGCGTGCGTTCCGAGGTGCGTATTACGCACGCACGCTCTCTCTGTGGATAGTGAGGAGTAGGGGAGATTGGGATGACAAAAGAGAGGAGAAAGGCGTGCGTCCGTGTGTCACGGCAATTGTAAGGACATGACAAAAGGGAGAAAGGGCCCTTCAGGGAATACATAAGACCAAGTAGGAATCCACAACGTGTTTCCCTGCCCCATACAGCAAAAATAGTAGTGATGCTGTTTTTCATTTAATACCACTTAAACAAGGTTTCCTGAAAAAAGTTTTTGATATAAATCTATCATATCCAATTTATAATATATTTTTCAGGGGAAACTGTGCCTTTTGACACTTCATCACCCCTATCATAGCCCTCAATGAGTCTTTGGTGGTTTCAAGACTAAAATCGAAGGCTGGATGCCTTGATAAAAGGCGTCTTGTACTATCGCCCAGCTTTCTGTTCGGTGAGTTGGGAATCTTAAGATGCTGCTTCCTGACAGCCCACCGATTTAAAAGGTCTCATTGTAATCTCTCCATCTTTCGGGTTTTCGCCGCGTTGTTTGTCTTTGGGTGACAACAGTTTCCCCTGCATTCCACCAGTTGTCTATCGGTATTTTCACCGCGCTTATTTCCATCGTACTATGGTAGACGTGATCATGAGAATAAAATAAAAGAAATAGACTGCAAAACAGAGAGATTTAAAATGTCATTCTTCCCTCGTACTATTAAGGATAGCAACGTTGTCCCAATTGATAGGATTAATGGCGTCGCTCGCTAGGATCACTCATTGCATGTTTTTTTCGTAGTTCTAACCTTGCATGTATTTGCTATAGGAATTACTAACCATTAGTAAGTTTTTTTTATGAATTAGCATGTATATTTTGCTAGTATGCGTAATATTTCTATGACCGTGCGGTGCGCATCAGGCAGTCCTCTTGCATGCTTCATATTGGTGATTTGTCACCCCCTGCCAAACACCCTATTGTATTATGTAGATGTAGATGTAGGTTTCACCCTCGTTCGTTGCTGCTGACTTCAACCCTCAGCACAACACCCAAAATGGAGAATCTCATTGGCTTTGCCGGTGACATGATGTAATGCCATATAATGAGATATACTATGTAATATAATTTAGTTCACTATTCCACCGGTTGACTCAAGAAAAAAGTAGGTGGGGAAAAACTTGAACAGGTAGAGCAGTTTAACTATTTGGGCAGCACATTAGAGGAAAACGGACACAGTAGCAAGGGTATCAGGAAGCGAATTGCAGTAGCTAAGGAGGCGTTCATAAACAGGAAGGAGCTTCTGAGAGGATCGTTATGTAAGAGTTTAAAGAAAAGATTAGTGAAGAGTTTGATTTGGAGTGTTGCTCTCTACGGTGCGGAAACGTGGACACTGAGGAAAGAAGACGAGAGAAGATTGGAGGCATTCGAGATGTGGGTATGGAGAAGAATTGAGAGGGTGAAATGGATGGAGAAGAAAAGGAACGACGAAGTGCTGGATATGGTTGGCGAGGTAAGGCAGGTTTTAGATGAGGTACGGAGGAGACAATGTATGGATGGAGCGAATATTTAGCGGGGAGGGGATGTTGAAATGGTGCTAGAGGGTAGAATGTTAGGGAAACGAGGGTGGGGAAGGAAAAGAATAGGATTTTTAGTTAAATTGAAAGGGAGTAAGCCTTACAGTGAATTGAAGAAGGCATTGCTGGAAGGAAAGGGAGGCTCCCAAATCACTTCTTGAACACTCTATGGAAACTTACCTTAATCGGTAGAATACTTTAATAATAATAATTCCACCGGTTACTGTGAGTTTGCTTGGAATGTTTTAGAATTACACTGGTCGACTGTCGCACCCATCTTAAACCCGCCTTTCATCTCACAATACGGCCTACTCCCTTTCATTCTGTCATCTCATTCTTTTCCTCTTCTAGCGTACGTACCAAGCATTCTTTACTCTAGCACTGTTTTAACATCAATCTCTGCTCTTTACCTACCCGCTCAATCCAAAACCTTTTAAATTCTATGTTATGAATAATATTTAAATGTTCCTTGAGGATTCGTCATTACTGTGACGAATACTCAAGGAACGACTTGTTCCAGTACAGTTCCAGTACGACGACGGACGACGACTTGTTCCAGTACAGCGGAAATCTGGCTGAGGTAAACTTTATGAAACTTACATTACCGTCGTGAGCCCACGGAATATCATAGCTTATAACATGGGGAAGACGAATCTATATCTATATAATTCCTACGAGTCACCCAAGGGTATTTAGCAGAGGGTGATCAATCACCAAAATGCAGCATGAAAAAGGACCGCCACATGCACCCTACACGATCATAAAATATTACGCGCAATGACAAAAATACTTTATAATTCATGAAATGACAAAACCTGCCAAAGGTTAGCAATTCCTATAGCAAATCCATGCAAGATTATAAAAATGGAAAAAAATGAACACATGAAAAGCATCGACCTGGCGAGAGACGAATGGTAAGGTACAAAATATTTACAGAGAGGACAAATAGTAAGGAGGCACGTATCCATGGGTACCCACAAGCAGAGTAGAGGAGAGCGAGAACATTTTTGATGGAGGGGGAGAAGAGGCAGGTTGGGCACGGGTTGGTAATACGGGGAGGGAAGAACACGACACAACAAGTAAAGAGTCAACAAGTGAAGTTTGGAGGGCAGTTTCCTCGACCGACCCCGAAGCAATATGGAGCGTGCTTGGGGGAAAGAGTGCCAGGAACCGGCAAGGAGTGCATAAGGGGAGAGAGAGACGAAAGAAAATATTCGGGGAAAAGCGAGGCGCGGACTGAGTTCATTGGGAAAATGCAGGTACCTCATGACTCGCTTATAAAAGACAGTATGGGTCCTGAGATAGAAAACATTTAAAAGAATCATAAAATCAGCTTCGAATATTTATTTGGACAAGGAATATTTACTGAAAATTTTGCAAAAGCCAGATGAATAACAATTATTTTTGTAAAATTCAGCCGTATATCAGTGGATTCGGTTGACTACTTTGCAGAATGCTCCCGGAAACGGGATTTATTTGTAGCAAAAAAAATCAGACGAATAAAATGTGGCCGCTCATTTGAACTCGTAATCAATCAAATGCATTGAAATAAGTCGGAGGATGAGAGGTAAAGATAAGTAACGATAAGTGTTGGGAAAGTTACAAAAAAATAACCGATTAAAGTTAACCTCGGTAAAAAATAACTGGCTAAAGTTAAAGGTTACTTTTATGAACAATGAACTGATCAATGTTATAGTTAAAAAGGTGACTTTACTGAGATTATTATTTTACGGGTGTAAAAAATGACTATTAAATAGCCATTAAAATCTATATATACGAAGTCCAACAACACTTAACATAATGTCACCTTCACTGTCACAATTCAATATTGCTACGAATGTTTTCTTGTGTGAATTATGCCCTTGCATGACCAACTGTCGAAGTTCTCGCCTGCTCAAACGAAGGTCGCGAGTGTACCAGTCCAGGCTGGCCCTATCTTCTCTAACTTTATTGATTATAGTATTCCACCTTCAATGGCAAATACCCCAAACACCCAACCCACTTTGGACAAGTTACATTGTCTCTACATGTAGGAACTTCAATTCAAACGCAGTGCATCAATTTTTGGCCGTTTCTCTTCCGTATATATCATTCCCTAATCATATTCTGACATTTAGGACAAAAAACGTCTTATGTGCCCAATATCTCCGAGTAGCGTTGTGTTTTTTCATCTCGGAGTAAGCTCCTTAATTTTTTGATCTCTCTACTCAACATATCACTTCATTTTTCAAACTCTATTACAACTGGCAATAAATTAGGTTAACTATCCTATAATTTACCCTTAAGTAAATATATGGGGTTATCAGAGAACTTTGACGCTTAGTTAGCAATAATATCACACTCACGGCTGGAAAGTTGGTAAAAATGTATTGAAACGTAGGCATTCACCCTTGCCTGACGGTAGTATGAGGCTTCGAAGCCAGACGAAAAGGTTACAAACAAGTTTCGTATAATTAAAGGAGTTGAAATCTCAAACAATTTTATAAGAATTTTTGCACTTCATGTCAATATTTTAAGCCTGAAACCGTCTTCCTAATCGCAAAACTATTTACTAGGAGTTCCATCAGTAACTAAACATATCATTAAAAATAGTGAGATGGCATTTCTGAGGCAATATAATCCAAATATAGTACATCAGGACCAGGAGTTAAGTTTTTTTTACATTTATCAGCGCTTGCGGATTATGTTATCGTAACTGCGCGTACCAAGATAGATATTAGTATAGCTACTTAACTACTTTCGTGCCCTTACTTCTTGAATTTTATGAAACACGAAGGAAAACTGCGCGTTTCTTCGAGAACTGCTACGGGCGAACAGAAAGCGTGGCACTGTCGTTAAAAGAATTAGTTCCGAAGGCCGCTACAGATATGGAGGTAGCATTAGGTCTTAGATTGTTGGAGCAATTAAGAATAAACATATTTCGGAGCGACACTGAGAGCATCATATTTAAACCTGGCCATATTTCTAGGTACGGCATAAACGATCGCTTATTAAAGAGAGATATTTTGCCGAACCGTCTGGTGTAGGAATTCGTTTTTCCTCCGAAAAATAAAGGGAATTTATAAATGCTTGGAGAGACTTCGTATACGAATATCCTTTTATTCATTATTTATTATTTTTTCAGATAATAGCTGGTGTCCTAACACACTCTGTCATACGCCTATTTAGGCGACTTGCAGGGTAGTACGTGGATGTAGATGTCTGTCCCCAGTATCCTAGGGGGTTTATCACGAAATTGAACACAGAGGAGAGGATGCAAGCTTAGACAAGGGATGAGACGGTCGGGGGATGTGCGTGAAATTGGGGGATGTGCTTCTTTTGAACGGCGACGGAGCACTTTAAAGATGAGAGGGATGAGCGTGACAGAACGGGAGGGAGCGATGCGGAATGAGCAGGCAGGGGTGGGGGCGATGACCTCCCTCTCACCCCTGGGGACCGGCGGAGGAACATCGAGGGGTCGATTCTTCGATTTTCAAAAGAGTACTCACCCCTAATTAGTATTATACAATACATTACAAGTTGGCTATTTGCCAGGTTGTAACAGTAAATCCGTAATGAAAATACACCTCCAAAATATAACTGATGACTTCAGGCTTTACTTTGTGAAACCTCTCCATATTGGCAATAAAGGAATAAAACTTTGTAAGGTTCACTTGTATATTAATATGGGCACGACCCGGGTTTCGTAACGTAGTTACATCTTCAGGTGAAGAAATAACTACGTTCACTGAAGATGTAACTACGTTACGAAACCCGGGTCGTGACCATATTAATTTATTAGTGAACCTTACAAAGTTTTATTCACTTATTTCCAATACACCACAAAAACAAAACTAGATCAGTGATATCGAGAAATGAAAAGTGACATTGAAATCAGTTTTTCTAGATAAATTTTTCACACTTGTTCTTAAAACTCTTTGTGCTACTAATTGCAAGAAAGGGCTGAAACAGTTCGGCGGGGAATGTATTCCAAACATCAATTGTCATTCACATTTTTTCGGGAAAAAAATCGATAATTCGATGCATCGAATGTTACATGACATACCGCCATCCTTTTATGTCTGATGCAACTGCAATACTGAAAATTCCGCTTCGATGGGAAATCGTTTGGGAACATTCGATTGATAAGGAGTAAGTATTTTACAATTGGATTTATTATTAAGGAACGGTCGAAAGCGAGGAATCTTCATTTTTATTCCTTAAAAGACTTTACTAACAGCGCATTAATTGGTCAAAAAAGGAATCTATCCCACTCCGCCCCTACTACAAAAATTGGAGCAACGTAAGGTGTTTATAAACTTCGAGTAGATTTTCCTTCGATTTTTTTGGCTGTCGATGTTTCGATGTATCGACAAGAAAACCCCGCGTAATCCGATGAATCGATGTCGAGGTGGCATTCCTCCTCACCTCACCCTCAGAGCCCCCTCTTCTTTGGGAGAAGGTTCCCTGCCCTCCACTCGGTTAGAGGAGGAATTCGGTGGAGGCAGGGTGGAGGTGGACGAGGAGGCGAATCTACTTACGGAACCACTTAAAGAGATTTGGGCGAGGCAGATGTAATAAGGGGCCGAAGGGCAGAGAAGAGTGGGGACGAAATAAATCGATAATTTGGATCGATGAAAAACACTGGCCAAGCATTGTCTCGGTAACAAAGCCATTGTAACTCATGTAACGTAAAACCACCGTGTCATCGTAAATAATTGATTTTGTAGCATCCAACGCTCAGAAGAAACTTTGAAACTTTTTTCCATTCAAATCATCTGCAATGTTCCCAGATCTAATCGGAAGTTTACTCCCTCAGGTTGTATACCCAACGGTTGGTTTTGATAGGTTAAGGTAGAGCTCACTCCGTCCTAAGCCACAGGCGTGTGTGTGGGTCACTTCCTTTGCCAGGGCCACCTCGTACTTCAAAGATTTTTTTTAGGTTGTGCGAAGGCTTCACCCGGCATTTGAACCCGGGACCCCTCGATAAGTGTCCAAGATCTCCGCCCACTAGACTACCACGCTCTCCTTAACCCTTTCCAACCCTGAGCTGCTTCTGAGAGAAAACAAATTTCAGAATTTTTCATTTTGAAAACTTGAAAATTTTGCACTCAATCATAGTTATCGTGTCAGATAAATATTTAGTCATTCAACTTTACACCACAAAATAATACATAGCGTAGATATTTACTATATAGAGCTGAAAATTTATACATTTTTGATTTTGCTTATCAGCAACATTGGGCTCTAATGGGTTAAATCTTTTAAAGTTAATAAGCGTGAAATTCCTCTTAAGAGGACGCATCACACCGTCTTGATCTTTTGTGTTTTGTCTTTCTTCCTGACGGGTAAATCGTTTTAACATGCGTATTCACATCGATATCTTAAGCGGGTATTTAGAGAGAGGTTTCTATTTAGAGGCATTTCAAAGTCCATTCTTTCCTCGTGCTGTCAGGAAATGCAACGGTTTTTCTATTAACAAAATGATTGGTGTTACTTGCCAGGACGGCTCATCGCATGATAGTTTTTCCATTCCACTTTCATTTTCACTCCATTATCCCTGGATTTTTTCATTATCATTTTTTTTATCATTATCATATCATCTTAATTTTTTTAAGTTCTGTTTGATCGGTATTTCTTCCCATTGCCTACTCTATATTGTCTAATCATGGATGCACTACATTAATTAGAAAAAGTTGGCATGTGTTGGCTTTCTACGTGAGTGTATTTGTGTTGTGGTTTTGTGTTGCTATGAGCGATGAGCGCTTGATGGGGAACTCACACCTCCCCCCATGTATGTACACATAATGTTTTTGTTGTAGTGTGAGTTTTTTTATGACCGTGTGGTGTGCAAGTGTGGATCCTCTTGCATGCTGGCGATTGGTTACATGAAAATTTACGTGGGATAAATATTGAGGAGCATTTTTAAATGTAAGACATCGGCAAATGTTAAATAGGCTTTTTTATATTTACCTTCAAAATATCAAGTAGATTGCATAAGTTTTAAACGCGCAATAGGTCACGGCATAAGACTGGTCAAGCGGGAAAGAAGCGTCGTGTAATAGATGTAATATTATTTTCTTCGATATCGACTAAGAATAGCGAGTAATAAGTCAACGAGAGCGACATTGCAACTTAACTCGTCGAAAAAACTAAGCTAACGCAATAAAAAATGATTTAATCAGAAAGCGCCAACCGTCTTGACTGCAAAGCTGATATATTTCGAGGAATCTTGGGCTTATATTATGGTATACTCTTCATGGAATATAGAGCAACAACACTGAGCTGAGATGGGTAACATGTTCTTTGATATTTACGCGGAAATCTATCACTGTTTCGATAACAAGGTCAGCGTTACGTGCAAGATAAAAGACACAATATTGACGAAAGTGCAGCGTAAAATAGTAATAGCCACGAAAATCAATTCCATGACTTCCTTGGATTCGACGCAAGATCTTGGGACAAACAGATAAACTTTGCAACGATGGATTTCCCTTAAAATAACCAAATTTACGAGTTAAAATATTTAGAAAAATACCTTGGAATGTCTTGCAACTCAATCGTACGGAAAATGATTATAAACATGCACGTGTTAACCCATCACGAGAATCAATTTCGGCAGCATTAAAATGAAAGAACGAGTATTGCACTTTGCTGACTTAACATATCATCTTCGAAGAAAATAATCAGCTACTAATACCCTTTAGATATCTCCGGTGTTAGTTGTTCGAATCATTCCATCATGGCTGTAGAAATGAAAAGACTGCGCACAACTCCGCATATGTGCTTAAGTGCCCGACCCGCCTTTCGCCACAGTGCACCACAAGCAGCGGATTACCTGATGTTACTACACAGGCGAAAGCCGCGTGGTGCATTAAAATACATGAATGAAATTGCAACATTTTCATTCCAAACTCCATACTTTCACGTATTCATTTCAAATGCTGAAGAAAAACGAACAGTGGAACCTTATTTGAACGACCGTCCGATGTACGACTCTCTCCCTTGTATGGCGAAAGTGGATTTGCCAAGCTTAAATTATTATTATTACAGTATTCTACCGATTAAGGCAGGTGGAATATTCCATGGAGTACTAAAGTAGTGATCTGGGAGCCTCCCTTTCCTTCCAGCGCTACCTTCTTCAATTCACTGTAAGGCCTACTCTCTTTCAATCTATCTAAAAATCCTATTCTTTTCCTTCCCCTCCCTCATTTCCCTAACATTCTACCCTGTCGTATTTGTTTTTTCTATTGCTTCAATTAATTATTTATTTATTTTAATTTTTAATATACATATCGTATATGCTGGATTTCCTGAGATGAACTCGAATGAAGCAAAGAAAAGACTTGACCAGCCCGACATCCAATGACCATTGAATGTTTACGAAGCTGAACCAAATGTACTAAAAGAAGAAAATAATACATACCGATATCGTATTTTGTACTGTAGGAATGAACTTAAATTCCTATGTAAAAGAGCCCTGAATCGGGGAAGAGGGGGCCGGATTGTGGCCTCACCCGAGCCAGGTAAAATAAAGCAAAAGTCAAGTCAAGCCTCTAACACCATTTTCAACATCCCCTCCCCGCTAAGTATTCGCTCCATCCATACCTTCTGTCTCCTGCGTATCTCATCTAAAAGCTGTCTCTCCTCGCCAACCATATCCAGCACTTCGTCATTCCTTTTCCTCTCCGTCCATTTCACCCTCTCCATTCTTCTCCATACCCACATCTCGAATGCCTCCAATCTTCTCTCGTCTTCTTTCCTCAGTGTCCACGTTTCCGCACCGTAGAGAGCTACACTCCAGATCAAACTCTTCACTAACCTTTTCTTTAAACTCTTACATAACGATCCTCTTAGAAGCTCCTTCCTGTTCACGAACGCCTCCTTCGCTAATGCAATTCTCTTCCTAATGTCCTTACTAAATTAAACATTAAATTTGAAAAAATGCGTCGTAATGAATTTCTGGAAGAAGAACAACTCCCTACAACGTAGTTATATAATTCGGGGTACCCAATTAGAGACTGTTGAATCTGTGAAATATCTAGGAGTTAGGCTCAATAAAGGTCTATCGTGGAATAAACATATTCGAGAAATAATCGGTCAAGCTAATCGTAAAATGGGTTTTGTTAAAAGAATATTAGGAAAGTGCGACGACAAAGTGAGAGAAATTGGCTACTTTTCCCTCGTTAGGCCACATCTGGAATACGCTGCCAGTGTTTGGGACCCTCATGAAAAAGGCTTAATAACAGAGTTAGAACGCGTGCAAAGAAGAGCTGCCAGGTATGTGAAAGGTCTTCACGATAGTCTTGTTAGTGTAACTGACCTCTTAAATAAACTCGGATGGGAATCTCTGTCGGACCGTAGATTGAAAAACAGACTAAACCTTTTAGATAAATTCAAGAGCAGTGTCTTTTCTGACGAAGTTAACCATATCTTACAGACGCTAACATACTACGGAAGATCAGATCATATGAATAAAATAAGAGAGATAGATTGTAGAACAGACAGATTCCGAATGTCTTTTTTCCACGATCAATAAGAGATTATAACGGCAGCAATAGAACTCGTAAGTAGATTGCATGACTTGTAGTGTAGCCTACTAACATATGTAAAAATTAATGCATGTTTCTTAATTCAATTATTATTTCTAACAGCACATAGTAGTATAGTTTGTTAGTACACGGGACGTTTTTTGGACGGTGTGGTGTGCATGTGGGAGTCCAAATGCATGCTGCATGGTGGTGATTGATCACCCCCTGCCAAACACCCTATAGGTGGCTCGCAGGGTATTATGTAGATGTAGATACTACTGTATCCGATTTCCTCTAACGTTATGACTAAACAGTTTCATCCTCAATTGTACGTCCGTCAGTTGTACGACAAAAAAAGTCTAACGACGCTAATCTATTTACACGGTCAATTTTAGTTGCACGACGACGCTGATCAACTGACCGAAATTTCGCTCGTCCCATGGAATAAGCAAACGGTGAACTATTTCAAATCTCGAACCAAACTAACGGTCTTCGATGAAGGACTATTTTCAGCAGCCTAACCCCAACCTTACGTTTTAATTAAATTTAATACTTTAATTTAATTATGTCTTACTTATACTGATTCAAGGCAAAATATATTAATGTTACCAAAAAGAACATTACAACGTTTATTTGCTTCATTTATGCCAAAGAAGTTCGTAAACTATCTTGATATGTACTTAATTTGTTTTAACAAATTATTTGTCAATATTGCTCAAGTCTGCAAAATACGTAGCGTAAATATCTAACGTATGTAACGCATTCGTGCTATAATTTTGGATAGATAAATAGAATACATAAGAATATAGAAAACTTTTGATTTCTCACATGTGTGATAAAATATTACGATGAATTATGTTAAAGTTTCGAATATCCGTCTTATTATTGAAAATATTGGGAATAAATGGGTCTCGCTTCATTCATCACTGACATTTATGAAACCCGATTAAAGTACGCCCTAATGTAAGAGGGAAAGTAAATCAAGCTTCAACAGAACGTGCTGGGGTCTCCTCCCTTTGGGATATGAGCTGTGAAAATCACGGCAGATGATGATGACTCAGGGAATGTCGAAGGATTGAGGGGGGTTGAAGAGGGGGGGTTCCCGGAAGAGAGGAAGGTCTGGCCACGGGGTGTAAAGGAGTGGGGGAGAGTGGGGAGGGGGGCGGGGGAACTCATCAGAAGAGGGCTCTTAATTAATCGCGAGATTCCTGGGAGGAAATCGCCGGGACGAGTGTCGTGTTTGCATTCCGGTAGCACACGAGGGCGGGCTGCGTTAATCTGAGGCGCGTGGCACTTTTGGAAGCGCAGACGGAATGCTCGCAGCCACAGGTAATAACTCACTCTCATGGGTAAGTACTAATGCTTGCGTGGCTTCATTTCAAAATGGTGGGGTGGTTGTAATATCTTATATATCTTCAATTGTTTGCGAGCTAACTTTGTGAAACTTGCTAGTGGTTTATATTTATTCTATTGAAAAAGTTCACCTCCAGTAATATTGCCAATTTAAAGTTGTCAAATAAAGAAACAAACGCATAAAGTATAATTAAGAGAATGAAAACAATACCTATGAAGATTTACTAGAAGTGATGCTATTTATAATCAGAGATATGAGAGAAAGCTATGTGAGCGAAGACGTTCGCAGATGAAGAAGAGGAATGAAAATTCCGAGTAAAGTAGTTAAGATGTAAGCCTTAGACCACATAAACTACTTATATATAATCTATAGATATGTAGTTTATATGGTCTAAGGGTGAGACGGAAAAAAGTTAGCGTTGAATGCGTGATAGTCTGGGGATTCGTATGTGGAACATGGTGTGTTAAATAAACACGTTGATAGCTGTGTCTATTCCACACAGATTTATTCGGTACAACCTCCACCAGTTCAACACTTCCGGTGTCATTATCAAGAGGAAATACTACAGTAATAAAAACAAAAATACTAGAAAAGGTAATATGAGTATTTCCTCTAGATAATGACACGGGGGTGTTGAGACCGGGAGGTTGCACCGAATAAAGATGTATGTAAAGGACAAAGTTAGCTTTCAATGTGTTTATTTAACGTAGGCTATATGAATTTCTTTATATCAGATTTGGATAGGTTTACGAGACGACCAGTAACTTTTCATTTTTTGACCCGTCTCCAACCAATGCAATTACTGTTTAGCAAATAAAGGCTCTTATAGGACATATAATCAACATTTTGATCGGTATAACAATTTAATTTTTCTCCAAATAATAATTTAATAAAAAGAGATACCAATTCTACATTTATTGTAATAGAAGTATTTCCAAATTTGATGTGTGCTTGTCCTTTTGCATGTTCGGATAAGTTACCCCCTGTCAAACACCCTAGGGTTTGATAAGATTGAAAATTATTCATTTGAATAGTTTTATAACACAAAACATCAGATGCAGGAAAACTCTCCAAGCCACCTATATTCATGGTTACATTATTAGGTATCCTTGCGAAACAAATAGTGAGCCAATATGAACCTTGTACATTGTGATCATTACCAACAGCAAAGGTAAACTTAAAACCAAATAGAGTTCCAATAGTATCAGCAACCCAAACATTAACAGCTCCAGCATGATTAGCCTTCAACACAGTACAATCTCTGATTATTGTTTCCACTGGTCTCCGAGGAGCCCATCTTCTTACAGAACGATACTTAGGCATGATGTACCACCACTGACTAGGTCAATTGAAAAGCGCATCTGAGAAGGAAACTATGATGAGAGGCGTGGGCCAAACTACTGCTCTCGCTCCAGCCATCACGAGCTGATGAGGACGAACGGAGACAGGACTGGCGGAGCAGGCGATTTATACGAGATGAACGCACTAACGATAGAACATAAAATCGAATTAAAACCGCTGAGAGTTGAGAGAGCCCGAGGAAACCAATGCACGGATTGCAAACTAATGGCGGCTGTCACGCGCTCCATGCGTCTCTCAGTCGAAATGAAAAGAAAAAACAGACACACCATTCACAATAAAGAAAATAGGTCGAAACCAACGACATTCTTCAGAGTCGAAGTCTGAAATATCAGTCGTTGCTAATTTTAAGTGGTCTCCTCCGGAATGGGTGGAAATTCAATGATTTCGAACAGAAAAGGATACACTGTGAATTTCAAAGACATGCTGTATGATTGTAATAATTTATGGATTGATAGTAAATAACAAGCAATCACCAAAGACGGAGGTCAAACATTCGAAAATTACGATGACAGTAGTAAGAGCAATTTACACGCGGCTATTCAACTATACGCAGTATGTTTCATGTTGCTAAAACAATTCCTGAAAGTTAAAATACATTAATTTATACAAAATTCAATACAACAGTCTTCAAAAGTCATTTTAAAATGGACAAAATATTTGAAGCTTACACCAACTACGTAATCCACTAAAACCACGGTTTTTCCCTCGACCAATTGACCCACCAAAACTTCATCGCGAAAATTCTGGCTGAGTAAAATAACCTCAAAGGGCAACACTGAAAATGGGAAACCATATTGAACGAATCTCTTGGCCATGAAAATGGCCATTATCACCCTTAGTCAAAGTATGACATTTTTAAGACAGCCCACGATTCCTTGAAATACATCTGATTAGGGCAGAACTACGAGGTATGAACAGGCCCTGCCCATCAGTATGTCAAAATAAATGAGGAAACTGAAGCCACAGAATTGAAAATCGCAGCTCCTTTCAAAGATAAATCAGAGCGTGAGCCATTTGAATATTTCACGCAATAAGAGCCGGAGGGAGGTCGCCAAAGCGATGAATCAATTCGGGATGGCACGCGGTCCGCCCAGCCATTAGTCCGCCCAGCATGAATACGCGATCTGGGGAGTGCGTTTGGGAAAACTGATGGGAGCGACTAAGCATCGGATGCGATCACCTCAATCTACATTAGATCTACGCAAAGAGGAATGTATCACACTTAAATCTCACGCGGTACGAAAGCATCACGGCTTGACCATCTAGCACAATGCAAGTCATCGAGGTAACTTGAAAGGATGACCTGCTGCCAATAAGAGTACTAGAGGCTCTGAGAAAATGTGACATAAGAATTCGCTCAAAATCATGGGCGTGGCCAGCGGGGGGCAGCTGTCTCCCCCCATTAGAAGCAATTAAGTAAATTTATTTCAAAATGAAAGTTTTAAACAAATTTTCTCTAAATCCAATAAAAGTGACATTGGCATAAAACATGTAATAAAAATAAAAATATTTTAAATTAGAGCAATTTTATTTTACGCTCTAATAAAGCGCTTTTATATTTTCTCGAGATTTTGGTTTCATAACCATACCTGTGTCACAACTTGAATGACCACGGCTTGCCCCCCTCCTTTAAGGCTGGTTAAGCCCTTTTTCCAAATCTTGTATGATATGTGTAACCTATTAGTATCAGTTGACATTAATATGAGGTATTGGATTCTTTCCATAGAATTCAGTGAAAATATCGCAATATCTAACTTAACTACAATAATATTTATATCAAAGATTCAAAACTCTTGCGAGAATACTTCCGCGGTGAGTGGTAGATGCTGCTGCAACAAACACCACTTCTGACCTGGAGATGATGGCACGATAGCCGGAAAAACTGTCGTCATCAGACATGAAACAACGCGGTGAAAACCCGGAAACTACAAGAGCAAAATTTTAAAACATAATCTTCTTCAATCGTACTTATGAAATTGAATCGAGGCGTTCGAGATATAAATGTGGATAAGAGTGAAAGGGTGAAGTGGACAGAGGGGAAAAGGAAAGACGAAGTGCTGGAAATGGAGGAAAAGAAAATGAAACTTCTGCTAGAGATACGCGGAGACAGAGAAAAAAACTACCTTGAAAATGACATAGAAACCATGGTCTGTGGCGGGGTTTTATATCAAAGTTTGGAAATTACTATTTGTAGTTTATATTTTATCATGGATAGGTATATCGATTTCCACCACTTCAAACCCGAAACGATTTTATGCGAGGAGACAGAGTTCGGATGTAATGAGGAGATACGGAAAACAATGTCAGAGGGAAGAACACTAGATTATCGAGGGAGGAATAGAACAAAAATAGGCTCTATAGTTACAATACGAGGGATTTGGTCATGGACCGGAGGAAGGGGGGGGGGGGCAGATTGTGGCCTCATCTGGGCCGGGATTAAAGAAAATAAAATTTAAAGTAGGTCTCACTACGAACAGAAGTGGGAAGTCCAATTTGGGAAGGGTGATTCGCGAAATGTTCCATGTCAACATAACTCATTGAATGATGTTTATCACTTAGCAAAACTTTTTTCTAAAACACAACAAGCGGAAAGTATTCGCATTGATTCGTCAGCCATCATTACGCTCGGCACCCAAGCTGCTCGAAGAATAGCCAAACGCTCGCTTCAACGGTTGAGAAGGTGGGATAAGCGGAGTGCCCAAAAGCTCTTTCCGTGCCAATTAGCGAAGGCCGCGAGAGTCCATAATTACTGCGCAATCAAACGGGGTGGAGTGGGGAGAAGGAGGAGGGGGGGGGGGTGAGTGAAGAGGGGTGCAGTGTGAGATCCCCCCCACTCATCCGAAATTATACGAATTGCGCGAAACACTCATCGCCCGGGTGGACTGGAGAGAACAGATTACGCGAGAAGCGGAAGGGTCGGAAAAAAAACAAACATAAGCAAACGATTAAATGGCGAAAAAAATCACAGTATCCATATCTTACTCGTGAATACATAAAAATAGGAAGACTCAAAGTTAAAATGGAAAGTGCCAGTACATACATCTTTGCGTTTAGATACTATGATTTCTACGTCTACATCTACACACTACCTTGCAAGCCGCCTACAAAGGCATGTGGCAGTGGGAGTCAGGACACCAGCCGTTCACAAATAAAAAGAAAATGCTCCAACGAAGTTCTATCTAGAATTTATTAAAATGCGTTACGGATTTGGTTTGGGGTTTTACGTCGAAACCTAATTATGGACGAGAAAACCAGTCATGAATACATGAGGCACAGTAGAATATATCTAAATTGAAAAATATAAAATTCGACGAGGATGGGATTCGAACCCACGCGTGCAGAGCACATTGGATTAGCAGTCCAACGCCTTAACCACTCGGCCACCTCGTCCTTGCTTACGAAAATATAGAAATAGTTGGAGCTTATCAGTGAAACACTATCCTCTGATATGAAGTTTGCTTTCTCATAGCTTAGGCTAGACGATGACGCAATCAAACTTAAATCTGCAATCGTAAAGCATTGATTGCTTATAGATAACGAAACAGTCATTTTCTCACCAAAAGAAATGTTTCTCGTCCATATAATGAATTTTTCATGTCAAAATTAAGTAAAAAAAACATAGGATTATATGTTTTATATGGAGTTAAGTAGTTATTGTTTCCATTATTCGTTTATCAGTTATTTTTTCTTATTTCGAGCAAAATTTATTTGGAATTTAAGGACTACAGCGGTGCAGCTACATTTAAATAACAACTACCCCGCAAGCTGCCTTGTTAGGTGGGAGCTGTGAGGACACCACTGCTTTACCTCTGCGAAAATATGAAAAGATGTGGTGCGCGTTGCTAGAGTTGAGCGCTTGATTTCAAACTAGCGTCATAAGATCCTTTTCATTGCTCGGGGGGAAACAAATCACTATCTGTATCTGCTCTGTAAAACGATAAATACAAACCGTAAGAAAGTTTGTTGTAATTTTGTATCATACATTATCATTTTTATAGCCCTGAGGATGGACAAATATAATGTCCGAAACGTAGGCAAAGTTTGAAAAAATAAATAATATTTACATTTGACCCACATCTCGTGATATAAAAAAAAATATATATATATAATAAGGGATCGTGAAGTATAAAGTTTGAATTATTCTTAACGTTCTACGACATGTGTAGTCAACTTAAACAAGCGATCAAAATTTGTGTATAAAACACGCAAAATTACAACACATAAAAATTTATAAGTCAATATTTTTTACAAGTTCAAAAGGGATGAAAATTTACAAATTACACCGAAGGTCGCCTCAATAGGCGTGTGGTGGGGAGTGGTAGGACACCTGCTATTGACAAAAAATGCGTAAAAAATGAATGGCAGATGCGCGATCAGAGCTCCAATTAGAATTTATTTAAGATCTTTGTTGTTCGGAGGAAAAATTAATTGCCATACCTATCCGTTCGGCAAAATATCTCTCTTAATTAATCCATCCTTTCTCTCGGGCCTGGGAATATGGTGCGGTTGTACGAAGACTATTTCCGTGTTGCTCTGAAAAATATCTATTCTTAATTGCTCATGAAATCTTGCCTCGCAAGTAGCCTCCGAGCATGTGGATGTTCCGTGCCTATTAGAGGCAACCAGCCTTCGCGTAGTCAGAAAACTGCTCGGATGGCGATTCATCTCATAATTGAATGATTGATCTCATAATATTAGAAAAATTTCGCGAATCATCATAGTTATTCGAGTATTAATAAAATATCTAACTGGAACATGGAATGGAAAATGGAATGGAATCGAAAACTTGTATGTATGTATGTATGTACGTGAATGCAAAGTATGGGTGGAAAACCTCTCGTCGCAGAGACAGAAGTCAAAGCTATCGCTAAGCAAAACAATTGAAATAAAGGCATTACTGAAAATATCAAGGAAAAATGCTAACAGCAGCGAAAATAGAGTGCATTTAAAAAGTAAATGCGCCCACTATCAGTGGTATCATAGTGGTGTAACGCGCCGGAACGCCGTTCTGGCATTGGTTAAGAAAAAACATAATAGTAAAAAAAAACACTTTTATCAATAATGGTGGCTCAAAATTTCTAATAAGTAGACTCGTAACCAAAACAAAAATTTAAATATTGATTAAACAAAGGCATATATCATATTAACCCCTTCCAATTCGATTAAGTTTCCAAATATCGTGCTCCTTTTCTCTACTTATTTTTTCTGTGGTTCTCATTTAAATGATAGGTAGTGAAATGATGTTTTGTAATTTATAACGAACCGTGAAATAAAATGCGATTATTAAAAATGGAGAACACAGCTATCGCTACTCGAATAAAATCATTTTAACCCTTCCAATGCATAATATTTCATGAAATATGAACTATTTATGCACACTATGTATGTTTTAACATTTTTAAGCTTTCGAAATAATTATATTGATCTTCTAAATGGTTCTAAAATTATGAAAATCCGATGACGAGATACAATCGTCATTGCACGGTTTGGCGTCGAAAGTTCATGACGAGATAGACTCGTCATTCCAGTGCAAGAGGTTAAAATATTAAAGGCACATATTAAAATATGCAGACTTAACTTGAAATTTAAAAAAAACATGAAAATTTCACTTGTAAAAAATGTTAAGGAAAATGCGCTCCGGCACTGCTAATTTTGCCATGACACCACTGACCACAGTACTTGCTGGGGGGACTGTTAGCATTAATAACATAAGAGAGACGGCAACTCGCAGCAAGGGGCAATATTAGAATGATGGGTTGGACAGTCTTCCCACCAATCCAATTCCCTCGCAACAATCCAACCGCGACGGACGGCGGCGGCCCTAGCAGGGAAAGAGGGAGGGTCCCAAACCGCGGGCCCCTACACGGGCTCAGCTATAGCGTGCTCGCGACGCACGCAAACGAAGCGTGGGGAGGGGAGACGTGGTTGCTCACGTCACGGGCACGCGATGCCTAACGACACATGTCGGCGGGAGGCATTTTGCGTGATTGACCACCCCCACCCCGGCATAACCGTCACCGACCAACCATATCGCTTTGATCCCTCACCGACAGAGGGCGAGGTTGAAAGCGAATGATACAGTAGAAAATACAGTTGCATTCCGTCGTTTCGACGCTGACTTTGATTCCTTAGACCACAACGAACCACTCTAACTGGATGTTTCACGGGCTTCCGCTCGGGTTAAAAACTCCATCATGCTTCTTCCTTTGCTCATCGTCTTCAGGGTATCTGATGCAGGGATGAGCAACAGGACTTATTTACCCCAGAGCAATAGGGTGTTGCTTATTTTTTCACGGATTGTAATTTATACCATTTAAAATATGTGATGGGGTGCAGAATGGATCATCATCACTGGTCAACAATCCTAGGATTGGTTTGACGCAGCTCTCCACTCCATTCTCCTATCTGCTAATCTTTTCACACCTACGTATTTCTTCTCTTTCACATCCTTCTTTACTTGTTCCATATATTTTGCTCGAGGTCTTCCTTTTCCGTTCTTGCCTTCCACTTGTCCCTCGCCGATCAGGCCATCATGTCTCAAGATGTGGCCAATAAGGTTGTTCCGTCTTCTTATTAAGGTTTTCATAAGGCTTCTCTTCTCTCCTACTCATCTTAGGACTTCCTCGTTACTAACTCGGTCGATCCATTTGATTTTCATCATTCTTCTGTAGCACCACATTTCAAAGGCCTCTATCCTTGCTTTCTCCGCTGCGGTCATTCTCCATGGATATCCTCAAAATTTCAGCCCAATTGCTTAACATTTAGAGGTCGCTCAGTAATATTCAATTTTCCCGATTCGAGGAAATAACATATATTAACGTGGTAACGGGCAATTTTAGAGATCTTTTTGGCAAAAATTCCCTCTTGTTACGTCCGCTCAACAGTGTTCCAAGAACAAAATAATTTTCCGCGAGCTACACCCGCTCGTCGCACCCCTAACGGCGCTCGCAAGACGCATTGCCCATTGGGCAGTCATATGTGGCAGCCCGGTGCTTTGGTCCCTGCATCAGACTGCCCTGAAGATGATGAGCAATGCGCTCTTCGAAACGTTGGCGACAATGGAATTTTTCACCCGATTGGGAACCCGAGAAACATTAATTGCTCACATACGCCGAGAAAGAGTTCCTACATATATACACACTTATCGAATCACAGCCTACTTAACTTCATTCAGGCTTCATAAAATCCATTTTAGTCATCAAAAATGAATGTAACAGAATGAAGATCTTCCACAGAGGTTATGAATTAATTTTTCATTAATTTTTACAACCTCTGTGAAATCCACATTTTATCACCATCATTTTAACAAATGAGAAGATCTCACGTATCTTTGGAAAAGTAAGGGGAGTGGATGGCAATAATAATCCTCAAAAACGTATGCCGTAACTTCCCAAAGATCATAATTAAGAGACGGCAAAGAAATGAGAAAAATTACGACCCTCGGTAAAAACATATTTGGACAAAGTTAGGTCATTCGCACCACTTGAGGGGAAGAAATCTCTTTCGAAAGAATAAGTTTCCCGAGAAAAATTCTCTTTTACTGCCCGCAGTCAACCCTCAAGAGTATCGCAACCCCAACATCTCTTATTAATAGGGCGTGAGAGGCTGAAGAGGGAAGAATAGAACTGATCCAGATTTTTATGCTCTCAGGAAAGACCATAAGATTAAAATTATCTTCCTCTTGCTACGCTACGCTATTCAGGGTAACTTTTCAGTTATTTATGCGATGTTCAGCGTATGCTGGTAATCGATGTTGTGGTGTGTTTTATGTAATTGGCGTTATTGTGTTACTTGGCTATTATTGCATCTATGGTTTCGAGCGTGTAATTGCAGATCTAGATCGTGGGTATTTGAAGTGTGGATTATCTGTGTAGTTCCATAAAGGAGTGATTAGATTGTTTTGTGTTTTGTTGAGTGACTGTTGGAATGATGTCGCCATATCATTAAGGCATTGTGTCATTGTTTTGATGTTTAGGTTGTCGTGTATGTAAGTGTTTCGGACGAACCAGGGAGCTCCCGTGATTGTCCTTAGTGTTTTGTTCTGAATGACTGTGAGTTTGTGTAGGTGTGATTTGGCTATGGATCCCCACGCTGGATAGCCATATGTTAGGATTGGCCTGATCATGGCCGTGTATAAGATTTTTTTGGTATGTAGTCCCAGGTGGGAACTTTTTAGGAGTGGGTAGATGGCTGCAGTCGCACTTTTTGCCTTCCGCACCGCTGCTGTTGTATTGGCGCTCCAGGTCAGCTTCTCATCCAGAAGGACGCCCAGGAATTTTGATGTTGTGCTTCGTGAGATGCGGCTGTTGCCGTAGTATATTGGAGTTGAGATTGATTTTTTTCGCTTTCTGGCAAACTGCATGATTTGGCTCTTGGCCGGGTTCAGTTTCAGTTTCCATCTTTGCATCCACTCCTCGACGTCGTCGAGGTGCTCCTGGATCCGATCAGCGGCCGTGTCTGGATCGAAGGATTGGGATAGGATTGCGAGGTCGTCAGCGTAAAGGAACGTTTCTGTTTGCGGGTGGGAGGGTAGGTCGTTGATATATAAGTTGAAAAGGAATGGGGAAAGGATGGATCCTTGTGGTACTCCGGAGGAGATTGGATGTAGTGGGGATCGTGCTAGTTTGACGGAGGAGTAGAAGGTGCGGTCGGTAAGGTAGGATTGAATTAGTTTAACAAGGTAAATGGAAATGGGAGTGCAGTGGAGTTTGTGGAGGAGGCCCTGATGCCAGACACGGTCGAAGGCCTTGGACTGATCCAGGAAGACACCCACGACGTATTTGTTGATGTTGAAACCATACTGAATAGTTTCAACCAGCCGCGTTATTTGGTGAGTGGTGGAATGGCTGGAGCGAAATCCTGTTTGTTCATCGCGGATTAGTTGGTGCTCCTTAAGTTCTGGAAGGAGGCGGTTTAATATGGTCTTTTCAAGCAGTTTGCCGAATACCGAGAGTAGACTGATGGGTCTATAATTGTTCGGATCTTGCTGTGCTTTTCCTGGTTTGGGAATATGAATTACTCTTGCCGATTTCCAGTCTTTAGGGAAGTAGGACATCTTGTAGCAAGTGTTGAAGAGATTACGTATGTAGAGCAGGAAATTTGGAGGAAGCTGTTTAGTTAAATGGTTGGTGAAGTTATCCGGACCTGGGGCTTTCTTCTTCGGTAGCTGTTGAATGAGAGATTGGAGTTCGGCTGGAGAAACTGGTGAAAAAGATGGGCTAGGGCAGAGTATGATGGAAGAGTTAGATTCTTCACATTCATCAGTGGCGTCCGAGTTGTCTTCGTCCTGGAACGTTTCCGCTAGTTGTTCGGCGAACAAGTTCGCCTTCTCTTCGTCTGTGGTTGCCTGGATGCCATTAAAGTCCACCGGGGGGGGGGAGGAGTTTTACGGCAACGAAGGGATCTGGCAAGTTGCCAGACTGAGTGGTCCTTGTGGGACAGTGTCGCGATTTTCTCATCCCAGATTTTCTGACGGTGGGCTCGTATGACGGAAGTCACACGATTTCTGAGGGCTTTGTACAAGTTTCGTATGATTGGGTCCTGAGTGCGTCTCCACTGTTTCAGCGCGTTGTTTCGTCGTTGGATCAGTGGAAGAATGGACGACGGGAGTGACGTATCAATTAACGGCGTCGGCTTTGGCGTGAAAGCTGCTTCTTTCAGGCAGTGGTTTAGGCTGGCGTTGAGGAGTGAAACGTGTTTTTCCACGTCTTCCGTATTGGTACTGGAGCGTGGATCCGGGAAGCTGATTTTAGTGGCTGAGTCGGTGAATTTATTCCAATTTATTGCCGGAGGTGGAGTAATGGTTGGGTAACAGAGTGGGAGGTTGAGTAAAATTGGGACGTGATCGGATGCTGCTAGCGGTAAGGTTGACGGTAGGAGGAATGGAGAAAGGTTTTTAGTAAGAAAGAGATCAAGAATATCGGCAGGGTGATTGGGGTTTGCCGTGAAGTGGGTAGGAGAGGGTGGAGGTAGAATTGTGAAAGGGAATGTGAGTTCGGCGTGGTGTAGGTTCCGTCCTCTTTGGTTGGTTGATTTGCAGCCCCACGCGCTGTGCTTCGAGTTCAGGTCTCCGCCCAGTACTGCTGTGGTCGAGAGGATGGATTGGAGGGCATCCAGATCTTTGTGATGGATTCCATGTCCTTTCGGGGGCAGGTATGCGCTCCAGACGTTGAGGTCGCCGTTTGCGGTGGCAAATTTGGCACCTATAAGTTCCAGCGCTTCTGTGGGTGGAGCTTTGAGTGGAGTTTCTATAAGGTGTTTCTTATATAGGTGCATCACTCCGCCGCCAATGCCGTCTTTCCTTTCGCGTCGTCGAATGATGTAGTTAGGAATGTGAAAAGCGTCGTTCGGTCTCAGCCAGGTTTCTTGTATGAGAGCTATGTCCGGTTGCTGGGAGTGCAGGATATGCAGGAGTTCGCCTTTTTTATTTTTAATGCTGCCTGCGTTCCAGGATAGCAGCTTGAGGTGGTTGAGTGTTTTGTTTGATTTATAGGCCATTAACGAGTAGCATGGCGCCGGTGATGATTTCTTCCAACAGAATATCCATTCGGGACTTGCCTTCGGCAGGATTTATGATTTTTCGGATAAGCCCGGATAGCCAGGCTTTCAGGTGGGTTTTCCACGAGTCCGTGGTGGCAGTAGGATTTTCTGGGGCCGGTGGTGGTTGGCTGTTTCTTGTGAGCGATGGCTGGGAAGGGTTTCTGGCGGGTTGAGCGGTGGTCGGCGGAACTGGGGCTGATGGTTGTGTTCGGGAAGGTTGGGGGTTCGATTGAGAAGTGGGAGCCTGGGAGGCTGCTGCTGGTAATGCTGTTGGTGGCGGAAGCTCGATTTGACTGCGGGCATTCCATGCGTTTGTAGGTGGGGGCGGAGGTGGGAAATTTGCCACATCGAGGTTTGGTGGAACTGTAGGCGGCGTTTCACTGGCGGTCTTCAGACGTAGGAGCCGGACTAGTTCTTTGTATTTTGGGCAACCTTTGTAGATTGCGATATGTGCGCCGTTGCAATTTGCGCATTTTCCTGGCGCGTCTCTGGTTTTCGTGCAAGCGGTGTGGTAGTGGGGTCCTGCACATTTAAAGCACTTCGGGTCCAAACCACACGTTTTGTGGGTGTGGCCGAAATTTAGACACTTGCGGCATTGGATTGGTCCCGGGGATTGTTTAAACGGCACCACTTTCGCGCTTAGCCCGAATATGTCCTTCATCTGAGTTAACCTTGCCCTTTCGTTAGGGCAGTCGAGCCTGACCTGAAACATAGGCAGCGGGCGCAATGGCAGAGATGGAAGTGGCGCAGCTGGGTCGTCCCGCCGGAGCTGATTTCGTTGCCTATTCTCGGCTGGCGTGGGCCGAGATGAGCGGAGCTGGACTACATGCTCGGACGTGATGCCCTTCGCAGCCAATTCTTCTTTGACGGTTTCTGGCGTGGAGTCCGCGGGCACTCCTTTGATAACAAAATGCGGTTTCTTGTCTGCTTTAAGCTGATACGTGAAGTGCGGGATCTTTTTGTCGGCCAAGATTTTTGTGGTTGCCCTGAAGTCATCAACTCTCTGACATTGAATAAGGATATCATTGCTTCGTAGCGAAGCTACCGGAGGGCAAGTGCAAGCAGAGTATATTATTTTTCTCTTTTCGATCCAGTTAGTGGTGTCCCTGATGAAGATGGGCGGGATTTTAGAGGTGGATTCGGGTTCTGGCGTTTCGTCCTCGTCATCCATATCGTCACCGTCTTGGCTCAGTACCTCAAATCTGTTGGCATCGAGTACGGGCGATGTCGGGCGGGAATTTGAGATGGACGTAGGCGGAGTGTTTGCCTTGCGCTTTTTTACATTGGTGACAACAGTATATGCGGTGGGTGCCGGAATGGCATTAGTGGCTGCAGCCTGATCAAGAAAAAATGTTCGGAGTTCGGCGCCGCGTTCACTTACGAGAGCAAGGAAGCGCGGATCGTCTGTAAGCGGAGTGAATGGGACTGCCGGTGGTGAGGTAGGCGAGTCCGAGTCGATGGCGGCTGCCATGATTGTGTTGTGATTGTACCCTAGCGTGGGGACCCGACGGGTCCCCCAAGGCGTGCAGTGAGGTTGCCCTCTGCCTTGGGGTTGCCGACCGAGAGCGACCGAATGTGGGACCGGTCAAAGCGCCACCTGGGGTTTGCACCCGCCTCCCCCCAGATGCCTTTGCCGGGTGCGTGTACCTAGTGTTGAGTAGTGAACTGTAATGGTGTTTGTGGGCAAGTGGTGTGGCAATTTACGGGTAAAGATTGTGTTAGGTCCTTAAGAGGGCCAATATGAAAAAATAATTTGTCTTTATACGATACCAGTGGGTTTTCGGCGTGAGCCCTTGAGGGCGCTTGGTGCCTCTGGGTGTGCTGGAGCCTTTCCGATGACTTCTGGCGAAATCTTCTAATCTGCCGAAAAGGTCCTCTTAAGGGCCTCGGAGGCCGAAACCCTTGAGGGCGCTGAACTTCTAATGATGTCCGGGTGCCGTTTAGCTGGTTTGCAGAGAAAAAGTTGGAGTCCCCAAAAAGGTCCTCTTAAGGGCCTAGGCGGCTCTTCAGGTAGGTGCAGGAAGTCCTACGATGGCGGAGGGTGTGGCAGGAGAACGCCGTGGGTGTCCTCGACTGCCGGCGGAGATATCGCCGAGTTGCGGTGGCGGCTTTGCCGCAGGCTGTTGCCGCGGGCTGGCGGCGACGATGGCTGGCGCGAAGCCGTGGGTGAGGGCGTGCTGTGTCAAGCAAGTACGAGATGTCCCCAATCTCTTTTGATAGCATTAGGAGTCATTCTATAGCTGTCGTTCGATCGATGTCATGTCGTCATCTTCCTCTTGCAAAGCAACTTACTACTGAAGAAAGATCTGGTGCTCTCCCAGCGAATGGAATGAATAAAGTTGCATCAGACTGGCTGACGGACTGAAGACGATGAGCAACGTGCTCCTCAAACGTTGGCGACGATGGAGTCTTTAACCGGAGCGAAATCCCGAGAAACATTCAGTGCTTAGAATCAGCTGCCACTGATGACAACGTACTACTCTCTCTTAGGACGAGGCGAGGTTTTTGCTTCGAGGGGGTGAATGACTGGTGGTACAAATACTAGGGATTTTTTTGTCAAATTCCTTTTGCCTCAGTTGATGACAATGAAATACTAACAGATCTGCAAAATCTAGGATTCCCTGTAATCTCATGCTCCAGAATCTTCTCCACCCGACCGTCTCAAAGGCAGCGAGACCAAGGCCATACCTCAGTCCCCAAATACCCAACACAGGTTGTCCATGTAATAACTGAACACACAATAGACGCAGCTAAATTCATGGCAATCAATCACCTCGTCGGTCTCGGCGTTAAAATAGATACCTTCAAAAAACCAGCTATTCCCGTTCAATGTCATAGGTGTCAGGCCATAGGTCACACTAAGAACCACTGCTGCCTTCCCCCCAAATGTGTGAAATGCGCAGGCGACCACGCGTCGTCAGAATGCACAAAAACTGATAAGGAACCAGCTAAATGCGCTCTCTGCTCTTCTGATCACACCGCCAGCTACAGAGGCTGCGAAAAACATCGAGCGGCAAAAGCTGCAATGGCAGCCCGTCGTCTTGCAAACTCAACCAACCAAGCCACTCCCCTTCCTCCCTCACTACCTCGTTCATACGCCGCCGCCACCAATCACGGATTCCCTCCACTTGATCCATCCGCTATTCCCCAACCTGCTGACAACGAACTATTCACGTGGTTCAGTAACATTAGCACACACCTCTCCTCTCTCCACTCAAAAGTGGAAAAGAAACAATTCCTCCTGAATCAACTGCTACTCCTACAGGACCAACCATAAACAAGTCCAGACTCGGGGCAACCCACAATACACTTCTCCAATACATCTGGGATTATAACCCAAAAATCCCTACTACATACAAACTGCCTCAATTCATTACTCGCCTATGAGTCTTTCCTATGTCTTTCTTCTAGAAAATTAGTCATTCATTCACTCTAATTAAAGGTATATAAAATGACATATCTAATCTAACAATTGATGATGACAATATAATATGAAAAGAAAAGAAAAAAATATATATATAAAGAAAAGAAAACATAAAAAAATTATAAAAAAAACATAAAAAAAAATGGAAAACAAAAATAAAAAAAAATTATAAAAGATTATAAAAATCAAAAGAAAAAAAAATATTTATATATGTATAAAAAGAGAGTAAAGTAACTCCACCCTCATCATCCATAGCAAAATGTAACAAACTCCTTATCATCAAGGTAAAGATAACCTGTTATTATGTAATATTGTATTAAATTAATCCCAATGTAAATATCTACCTCCTCAATAGTTTTAAGCTTCTGTTCACACAAACAAATCACTACCCTCACAACACAAACAACTGCGCACAAAAATTGTTCTAATGTAACCTGGCTGGTTAGGGTGAATTGGGTTCACCGGTACAGCTATAATCGCGCCTTCGGCGCATCAATTAATGTGTTAGTTGTCAAATTCCATGCTCGTAACGGAAATAGGAGTGATTTAACGAAAATATTTTCAACTTTTCAGCACTCAAGGAAGTAGTAATTACATATTATCCGATTTTGAGATAAATTCAGATCTGAGTTATTTAAGTATACCGGGACTAGCCGCGGTGATAACTTTTACGGAGTCAACCGCAATGCACAATTCGCACAACTCAGATCTGAGACTCTGGCCTCTGTCCACAATTTTACATAGCTTAGAGAAAGTCAGAGACGTTGGTTGCGGTAGGGTAAAGTCGTCGTCTGCATAACTGAAAGTCGCGGGTTTGAGTCTTGCCTGGATAAGTTGCCATAGCATCCGGGGAATGGGTTTTCGTGGTCGTTCCACGTTTTTGCTCGTTAGATACTCCCGATGTGAAGGCCTTAAATGCTCTGTTAACGCGCCGGTGAATATGAATAAAAATAAAATAAGTGACCCCAGGCTACTTGTCTCCGAAGAGGAAAAATTTCCGGGGGCTGAAATCCCCCTGCCTACATGCCTAGTCTGTGGGTATTATTGTAAATCATATTTCGCAAGGGATAATTATAATAAGAGAGATGTAAGAAGAAGGACACGTGGATGCTACTTCTCCAGAAATAATACGCGAGGTATAGAAAATACACAGCATATCGTTTTTCCATGTTCAAATCAAAATCAGCCCCCTATATACTAGAAACATTAGAACTGACCCTCCCTGACTCGGACAAATACTTGTTTTAAATATTTCCTTATCTTCGGTTTTAATCACTGTATAAAAGTTATTGAGGCATGCGAGATGTAGTGGAATGATATCCCGATTAATAAATAAGAGAGATTGCTATTTTCCACAACTCTACTTAACAAAGCACGACGCGATTCGACCGTCAGGTCTTTCTCAAGTACAGCAAGTTGACATTGTAGTTAAGAATTACCTAATGGTCGAAACGCGTCGTGCCTGTGAAATAAATTTGTGTAAAATTGCCATCTCTCTTATTCATTAATCGTAGTCACTGTAATTCCCTGAGAATATTTATTAAAAAAATGCACTTCTATTTTCAATGAAAAAATATTTAATTTATACCTCAGTGAGAACTTACTTCAGTATATTAAATTTATTTTTATAGCATGTTATTACAAATTATCTGAAAAATTTTTGTCTGATTTTCATCCTCCTCCTGATTAACACTGAATGTTTTCATTATGTACTTTGCGTAATTTTACTTCGGTCCGGTATTTCTGATTCTTAATGCCAAGATAATTGCGCAGGTATGTATTTCACTTTTATTATTTGAGCAGAAGTTTGTTACATGTATTTTTTAAATTGCTTTTATGAGGAAACCCAGAGCATAAATAAACTTGATTCATTCATTCAATACGATGGTGGCAAGGGGGATGGAGGGGAGGGCGTAAGAGGGGAAGGAGGAGGCGGGTGGAGGGGGGAGAATGTCTACTCTTTTGCTGCGCTACAGCCACGCGGGTAGTCCCCTTTTGATCGTGTCCCCGAGGGACTGTACTTAGAGGGGAAAATATAATGGAAGTGCACGCCACGAGATGATCATTACTCTCTTTCTCTCTCTCCACACCCAACTTCTCCTCCTATCCCAAGCACGACAGCGGGAGACGAAGAAAAATCGGTTTTTACCACCTATACTTATATCCTAAAATTTTACACAACTAATTTACGAGTATTTCAATATTCACTATAAGCGTGAGACAAATTATTTGTTTGAGCATAAACGAGAACAAACGTGATTCCCAGCGCACGATATTTACAAGAAATTAGGGATTATTATTATTATCATTATAGTATTCTACCGATTAAGGTAGGTTTCCATGGAGTACTAAAGATGTGATCTGGGAGCCTCCCTTTCCTTCCAGCACTGCCTTCTTTAATTCACTGTTAGGCCTACTCCCTTTCAATCTATCTAAAAATCCTATCCTTTGCCTTCCCCTCCCTCGTTTCCATAACATTCTACCCTCTAACACCATTTTCAACATCCCCTCCCCGCTAAGTACTCCTCCCATCCATACCTTCTGTCTCCTCCGAACCAATAAAATATACACAAACAAAATGACGCTTCTTACCGCGACGGCGAAAAAATAATAACCATTAATGCATAAATTAATTTCAATTATCGATTTTTAAACAATAATTTATCTAAGTTAAAAAGTTAACAACACATGAAATGGCTGGGATCTGATTAATTTTAATAATGATATATTGGTCGTTATAGCATACGAATCCTGATGAAAATAAACTTAGGCTCGTAGTCGGAATTTTGAGTTATGTGTCAGTTCTTGAAGCCAAATCCAAAAGTAACAAAAATGGTGCTGCAGTCGGCTCGTATGCATAGCTGGAAAATGTTTCACCTTAATAATGCATCGTTTGAATCACCTAAATTCCGTTACCTTATTTTGCTCTTAAACCTCGTTGGATGTCTCTTATTAAGGCAAATAAAAAAGTAACATACGCTGAAAGAATGTGTTCTGAATTGCGGAGTCGTGACTCTACTTATTAATGAGAAAAGTGATGAAAGGATGAGGCGTTAATAATGAGGATTGGAGAAAAAAATTCGAGGAAAATTCTTCAGAAGAAAGAAGATGAATGAAGAGAATCTCTGGAGATCTGAGATGGTGGGGAGGGAATAATGGGTTTTCAGCTGAAGAGCTGAAGAGAAGTGACCGACTGGTAGAGTTCTGCTCCCGATATCATTTAATAATAACAAATACATGGTATCAACATCACCCACGCAGAAGGTACACGTGGAAAGCACCAGATGGACAACGAAGACACCAGATTGATTATATACTGGTGAAGCAGAGATTTAGAAACCAAATTAAAGACAGCAGAAGTTATGCCGGACCGGATATTGACAGCGACCACAATTTAGTCTTATCAGAGTGCAATTTAAAGTTTAAAAAGCTTCAAACAAAGTATGCAGTTAAATGGGATGTAGGAAAGTTAAAAGAAAAAGAAGTGCTCTCATTATTAAAAGAACAAACAAATAAACAAAGAACTGAAAAGCCAAAGATTATTAACGAAAAATGGGAAATGATAAAAAACAGAGTGATAACAACTGCAGAAGCAGTATTAGGCAAGCGGAGGCATATTAACAGGAAACAATGGATAACTGCTGACCTTGTACAAAAAATTGAAGAAAGAAGAAAATTAAAAAATAATAATACAGTCGAAGCACAAATACAGTACAGGGCTCTCAGAAACGAAATAAACAGAGAAACCATAAAAGCAAAAGAGGCCTTCTGGGAAGGAAAATGCCAAGAAGTCGAAGAACATATGAAACGTAATGAAACGGATTCGGCTTATGGAATAGTGAAGAAATTCTTTGGAAATCATAAAACTAGAAGCAATGGACTACGGAACGAAAATGGCAAAATAATTTATGAACAAGATGAATCGGGAAAAATGTGGAAACAATACATCGAGGAGTTATATGATGGATATATGACAATTAGTACAAGCACAGTGATTGAGAACGAAGGTGAAATCAATCAAGAAGAAGAAGGAGACAGCATACTGAGGGGAGAATTTGACAAAGCACTATCAAAACTCAAGAATAATAAAGCACCTGGTATAGATGAGTTACCAGCAGAATTATTGAAGATGACTGGAGAAGAAATACATAATGCACTATATCAACTAGTGTGCGAGATTTACGAAACAGGTGACATTCCCTCAGACTACCAAAAGTGTATAATGATACCAATCCCAAAGAAAACATCAGCCAACAGATGTGAACAATACCCCACATTGAGCCTTGTCACACATGCCTCTAAAATACTGTCTATCATTGTACTAAGCCGGATTGCAGATAAGGTTGAAACTCTCCTCAGCGAAGACCAATTTGGATTTAGAAAAGGACGAGGAACCAGAGATGCAGTACTTACCGTTAGAATCATACTAGAAAAAAGATTGAGTAAAGAAAAGAACACCTACATAGCTTTTGTTGATCTGGAAAAAGCTTTTGATAGTGTTGATTGGAAGCAGCTCTTTACCATAATGAAAGAAGCAAAGATAAATTACAAAGATAGAAGAATTATCTGGGGTCTCTATAGAGAAGAAATTGCAGTGCTGAGATTTGGACAATACGAACAGCAGGCCAAAATTAGAAAAGGAGTGAGACAGGGATGTTCATTGTCACCTGCGCTATTTAACTTATACCTACAAAGAGCACTGGACGAGGCAGAGAGCAACTTACCGGAAGCAGGAATTAAGGTCCATGGGCAGAGGATATATAAGCTATGTTTTGCGGACGACTTAGCAGTCTTGGCAGAAAGTGAAGACCAACTACAAGAAGTGCTTAGGGAGATGGAAGTCACGCTGGCTAGATACAATCTAAAGTTAAGCAGGACCAAAACCAAGACACTCGTTGTAAGCAAAACAGGAATACCAGCACATATAACTTTGGGTAATACACAGCTGAACAATGTAGAAGAATTCACGTATTTAGGAAGCAAGATCACCACGGATGCCAGAAGCAAAAGGGAAATAAGCAGTAGAATACAACAGGCAAAAATAAGAGAAAGATATACGTTTCAAAAAACATGAGTATCAAGATTAGGATGAATCTACTCAAAACTTTTGTATGGAGCATAATGCTTTATGGTAGTGAAACTTGGACGATAGGAGCAGCAGAGAAAAAAAGAATTGATGCTTTTGAACTATGGTGCTACCGTAGAATGTTAAAAGTTTCACGGGTAGACCGGGTAACGAATGAGGAGATACTGGAAAGACTGGGAGTGAAAGCAGACCTGTGGAGTATTCTAACTGCAAGGAGAAGTAAATGGGTTGGACATTTACTGAGACAAAATAATGGATTGGTAAAAACAGTTTTAGAGGGCACTGTGGAGGGGAAGAGGGGCAGAGGAAGGCCGAGGTTGAGCTATATCACCCAAGTAATGAAGGACATGGGCTGCAACAGCTACCTAGAGCTGAAGAGGCTGGCGGAGGACAGACAGAGATGGAGAGACTGCTGCAAACCAACCCAAGGGTTGATTACTTAGAAGAAGAGAGAAGCTGAAGAGGGAGGAGAATAACACCGATTTTGGAGATGAGGGGGAATTCAAAGAAAGTGATGCACTCGTGGAGACGGAATCGTACCTGAGAAATTCCATTTGCCGATATTTATGAATGCATCGAATGGGTTAACCAAAATTCTCTGATTGATAGCCACTTGCTAAACGAAATTTCATTAGTATTCGAAGGAAACGACGAAAACATCCACCTTGTAGAGCAAAGTACTTTCTGGGGAGTTCGTTAGCTATCCCTCACACCGTCGGCTGGTGAAGCCGGGGGTCCGCTATATTTTTCCACCCTGGGAGAAACACAGGCTCTCATTATACATGTGGCACGAAAACTCAATGCTATCTGTAATGAAAATCCCAGTTCAACACATGTTCGAAGAAATTCGTTGGATTCGTAGCGTAATAATTCACTTGAAAATGTTAAAACTAGCACACACGCTCACTGGAAACGCGTCGAACGAGATAGGTCATCAGTTAAAAATAGACTACTTCTTAAGTAAGCATACTTCTGCTGGCTTCTCTTTTTTACACCAATGCCCACTCCAGAAACCTCTATGGTTTAGAGCCGTAGCATGTTAGATAGAGCTGAGACACGTTGGCATGCTTTCGGTTTATCCTAGGACAACGAGGAACTCCTCATGCTGTATAACTAACGTCCAAGATCTAAATCCACCCGGACAAAACACTTGGTGAATATAAAGAGGATTCCAGGAACAAAAGAGTATGTTAACAATAACATGCAAGAGGCATCCGATGAGCCATAAAATCAGAAAGGAGCAAAAATTAGTTACTTACCGGAGACTCAATATCAAAATCATCTATCATCTATTTTGCACAATTCCCTATAAACACCTCACAAATTTAAAGATTAAAACAAATAATTATACGCTTATATTGTCCCTCCTGTAAGTGCGACAGTCATTGGGTGTAAAACAATAATATAATAAAAATATGACGCTCAAAACAAAGAAATTTCTTATTTCAATACAATACAGTTTTTAAATTAAAATTAAGAAACGGAAAAATTTACACGATAAGATCGATCAGCTATTCTGTTCCTCGATGTAAAGCGACTCGCACAGTAATTAAACGCGAAGGTAGTCCCTTTTACTGCAAAAACAGTGCTATTTCATCCACTGGAAGAGGGCTATTGCAACGTAAAGAGAAAAAAATGCTTTAGTTACACTACGAAGCCTCTAAAGTAATCTATCTTCGTCGAATATATAAAACCAGTAACGATTAACATCTCTTGTTAGAAGAGCTAAGAAATAATACGAGTTAGGATGCATAATTCAAGCGGGATACGTAATTTAGTGTTACAAATCGCGAAAGAAGAAAATGAATAAAAAACACATACCTGTAAACGTTTCCGTTGATCTGCTGCTTGCAGGCTGTGGATTATCTTCGCCGGTGAATTATTCAGCGTTTACTTCTGCAAGAAAAGAAGGTTAACGTTCAATGAATCGTATCATCAATAAATTATTAGGTACCTATCCAGTTAGGAAGTACAATGAAGAAAAAATCAGCAATTACAACCGCAAACTTCTTCTACCTGACTTTGAACCATACGTATGCAATACTATAGTGGTATATAGAATGGTATATATCAATTGAATGGAACATTTTTAAGTTTTGGATGGAAAAATGGATTTGTTTAACTCGAATTTGGTCTACAACTAAATATATCCAACATGTCCTAATATGTCTCATGTCTCCGTTTTCGCACATTCACCAAATATCATTTCATCAATTTCTTATTACGTAAATCAATCAACAAACCGATTTAGTGATTTTTTTCCAATGATAAAATAGTATCGCCTTAGATTTAATTATCTATTAGTGTGGAACTGTCGCCATTCTTTGTTAGCTAACATATTCCTCGTGATAGAAAGCATGGTAACCTAGTGGCTAATGCGTTTAGCTTCTGATCGTATGGTCCTGCGTTCAAACCTCGGGAGAAGCCTTCACGCACCCCCAAATAAAAATTCCAAGTGGCCCAAGGGAGAGAAACTAGATGATCCTTTATAGTGGGTTACTCACACGCCCGAGGCTAACCATGGGACGAGCTCTAACCTCACCTATCCTGCGGGATCTGGTGCAGAGATTAAAAACTTGAATTCAATAAAATACAAAGGAAAGTCGTGCGATTCGTCAAAAATTACTAAGGACGTGCAGAAAGCGTTAAAAATAAAAATAAACGAATCAGGATGGGGCCGCGAGAAACTCGGAGGCTGCGCGCAAGATTGCTGGAGCAATTGATAATAGATGCCTTTAAGAGCGACACGGAGAGCATAATATTAAAACCCCACTACATTTCCAGGTCCGACAGAAACGATAAATTTAGAGGGATATTTTATCGACGGTATAGGCACAATGACCGTTATTTTCTCCCGAAGTATAAGGGACTTAAATGATTGCTGGGCGTAATTTAACTAGAGCATATACTTTTAATTAGTTCACGCATGGTGCCCTGACATATCTCGCCACACGCTTATTCAGGCGGCTTGCGGAGTAGCGTATAGATGTAAAAAAGTATATAAAAATGGCTATTATCTTATAATATAATCGAATAATTATTAAAATAAAATGGATTGACCAAGTAAACAATGAGGAAGCGATACGACGACTGGGAGAGGAAAGAATTCAAAATAAACCTATGAAGAAGATGACAAAACATATTCGGCTCCATCACATTGTATGGTGGTATGATGAACACGGCGGCCACAGTTTTCTACGGACAAATGGAGGAGAATACGGTATTGAGGCGTCTTACGTGGTGGCATGCAGTGGTGTAGCCAGAGGGGGATCTGGTGGGTACGGACCCCCCCTAAATATAAAAGCACAATTATTTTCCTTCAAAAAAAAACACAAAATATTGAAAAATCATGAATTTACAAAGTATTTTTTTAACATATGAAGTTTTTCCGATTGTGAAAAGTGTTAATATTAGTTTAAAACCCATTACTTAGTGCCCTATTTTAAAAAAATTTCCCCCCTAATTTTGGGCCCCCTCCCCTCCCGAACGAAATTCCTGGCTACCCCACTGGTGGTATGTAGAAATAGATGTTCTCAATTCAATCATAAGGATAAAACACTGAGTGATTTATTAAATCTCGTGTATTCCGTCATTCTTAAATCTGCGTTTACTTCTTTTAAATAAAACATTTGATGGCAAAAGAAAACAAAATCATTTCCAGTGGGAGGCGTGTAATCACTGCCGCGCCACCGCAACCGCCAATACCCAGCAAAGATCAATCACCATCAACCATTGTGCTTCTGACAAACGAGCCTCTCGGCCAATTACAGAAAAAAACGCCGAGAGAGAGATTTTTCGCCATCAACCCCATCTGGTCCATCCAGCCACCCACCACTGGTCCATCACGCAGAATCCAATAGCCCGCGCTCCGAGAATCCCTTGATTGCTCGACCGGCCGACGCGCTAATTGATTTACGCTCCTTAAAGCAGAAATTGAGTTTTCTCCTGGCCTGTTTGTTTTTCGTTAGCGGCCAAATGATAAAAGATCGCTGCCAATTAAAAATTCCTCTGGCGTCTATGGTCGCCCACCCATGCCTCCGCTATCGATTTCCATTGGCACCCGAAATCGTGGTGGCCCAGGGGTGGCGGTGATGGCGGTGGTTGGACGGTTGGGGGGGGGGGGGCGCAGGGGTGGGAGAGCGAGACAGACAATGGCAGGGGTGGCCGACTGGAAATTGCATTACTCCCACCAGGAGGGGCTGTTTTCCGTGACCAGAGGCAGCTCCTTGGATCGCACATTACGTCTTCGTTAAAATTCGCTCACCTCAGGAAAGTTGCCGATCTAATATTCTTTGCTAATTCACATTTATTGCTAACCACTAATTGCATTTGCCTACATCCCTCTTTTTACATTAAAATTGAAGTTTGTTGCTTGTATATTTAATCTTAAAAATGAACGGCATTCGTTCGAAATAAGTCCAAACTCGCAAACGTCATAATGGATGAAAGCTTTTCAACATTTCTGGCAACAGAATACATGAGACAGCTTTATCAAACGAGAAATAACTATTGTTAGAGCGCAGGTCTCCGCGGCGATGGTTTGATCTCTGCATTTCTTCGGGGTTTTCCAGTTTGTTTGTAGACAGACACACTGACGCGGAAGAAAACCCTGAAGAAATGCAGAGATAAAAAATAACTAATACTCCATGTACATCTGCGGGGTACCGTGCAAGCCATCAGCAGGGTGTGTGGCACGGGGTGAATCCGCACATGGCATGCACCACCACTCATCCTAGCCTTAATCAGAAAGGTGCTCGCTCGCCGGACACAGGCCAAGAGACAACGACACGCGGTCACACCAGATACTAGTGCCAGTGGAGCAGCTCACGCGAAAAGAACAGTCTATTGAAAGAAAAGGATACTTACAGCTGCAGCTGTGAATACAAGCATTGAAGTAAGGAAACAATTCATCAGATGCTACGTGTGGAGTGTGTTTAACTTAATTGGAACAAGGCGTGGACGTTTACAGAACAAGAAAGGTCATGAGTGGAAGCATTCGAAATGTGATGCTGTCGGAGAATGAGGAAGATAAAATGTATAGGCTGAGTGAGTAATGAGGAAGTGCTAAGAAGAGTGGGGGAAAAAAAATAAGTCTTCTAGAAACCTTAAGAGGGGGCGAGACAACTAAATTGATGGCATTACGAGACATAGTGGACTGATGAAGACAATCGTAGAAGGGAAAGTGGACAGAAAGAAAGCTTAAGTAATGTGTTACATAGGATAGGTTATAATTAATGATATGAGAGGGAAGATATGCATTCAAATGAAAAGCATAGCAGATAAGAGAGAGCTGTGTCAAACCATTCTTATGATTGTTGACCAGCGATGACGAATCAAACGAGATTTCCATTTATGAATTTTCTTTGGCACTATATCTGCTAAGCAGTAAGAATAGTAATGACTTATCTCCGGACTGTTGCTTCGTGATAATGGTATATTTGAACTGAAACGAATTACTTAGTTCGGAATGCTTACTCTATTTTCTTAATTCATGAATTTAATGAAATTAATTTTTCTCAACAACATCCACCAAGTGTCGATTCCAAACTGTTTTAGTTCATGTTTAGCCTTTTTCAACCTTGAAAATGGACTAAAGAAATAGCATGAGCATTGACATTTTAGCACATCGAAAACGACACTGCTTCAATATGAACACGAGAACAAACCCAAATACTCAAGAAGGTGATTTACGACCAGCTAAAGGGTGGATGACGGCATTTGGTGGAGTATTTGTTTCGTTCTACGAGAATGACATAGTCACTTATTTTGTACAATTTATTGGAAATAAATTACTAATTTACAGTGCACTACATTCTAATCTCTCTCCTGAAAATGCGTCTTTCAGTAGGTATAAAATAATAATATAATAAAAATTTAACGTTGAAAAGAAATAAATTGATGAAGGAAATCAAAACCTGTGTCAGAGCACAAAAAATTTGTTGAACGTATTAAAGTAGTGTGTCTGTGATTATGTTTCAAGTCATGTATGGACCGCAAATTTTTTTTTACTGCTGACTCTTTCCTTGATACCTTAATCGCAAAATCGTAAGGGCGAACATCCCCTCGGTTTCCCAACGAAAAGATTTCCGCCGATGAGATTACGGTGTTGGACCACGCGGTCGCGACGCTCAGATGGGCTAAGGGAGGGCTTGAAATTCGATCGAAGGAGAGTTTTTGCGAACACGCACGCATTTTTTTCTTTTATTTAGAAAACTTTAACTCTTTTTTTTTCTTCGTGCCGTCCGCACCCTGTTTTTTCTCGCCACCCACCCTATCTCTCCCTCTCCCCCAGCCACCAGCCATCATCCCTCTAACCCCACACGGTTCGTTTACCCTTTCTCTCTTTACTCCGGACTCGCACAAGCGGACGGCCCGCGTATCGCAGGACGAGGGAGGGAGAAAGGAAATGAAAAAGCCTTTGAAGTCGGACCGCTTCGCCGCCGTGCTCCGGGTCTCATAGCAATCGAGGTGGCGGCGGTGGTGAGGGCGGACGGGATACGGTGTGTTAGCGAAGAGAAGTGGACGAGAAAACGGACACGCATCGATACACTGTTCCGATTCGATGTCCCTCCGAGACTACTTCGCGGAAATGGTGGTGGGGATTATTCCCGCACGCATTACCACCTGCCATAATGCACTGGAACAAGGATTGCTTGCTTTGGGACGTCGTCAACAGAAGGACAATTGGGATAAATAAATGAAATCCGAAGGTATGAGCGCGATGGAGTAGACATTTCCCATGTTAAAATAAAGACTTGCAATTTTCCACGATTATAGAATTTTAATACGACTTAGGTTTCACCTTGATGAAGATGATGTAGTAACATCGAAACTTAGGACCTATTAAAATTTTATAATCGTGGAAAATTACGAGTGTTTATTTGAATAATTACGAAAAAAGTAATGCACTTGATTACTTACACAAAATCAATCGGGAATTATAAGGTTGAATTAAAAAAAGGCGACCGTAACATTGCGGAATGAATTTTTCTCGTTTTTTCACTGCGATTAATTATTAAATATGAAAAGATATTAGTTATCTAAATATCACTATTCATTCACTCCCGCGCTGTTTCACTACATATTGTCTTTTCAAATTTCTCTAAAAAGTTTTGAAGGAGTTGGCAAAAACCGGAGGGTGTACCGAAAATAATATCTCAAGATAAAACATAATATTCGGCGAGGCTCCTCTTCAGTGGTTTGGTTAAAGTATCGCAAGCCAGATACGGACAGTGAAGACCCCTAAATCTTACCCGAAGACCGCAAGAACGTAACAGTTTTAGCATGCATTAATATTCTGTTGCACAGTTCTTCTCTCAAAAGTTTTAATAAATAACTTTGGACATTTTCCCTGAAGTTATGAAGATCAAAGATATGCGGTTTTGTAAAGCATCACGAGAAACTGATTATGAGAACTGGAAAAACTTGAGTAGGAGTTAAACTATTTAGGCAGTACATCAGAGACAAACGGATACAGCAGTAAGGACATCAGGAAAAATTAGCGTTTGCAGAGGAGGCATTCATGAACAGGAAAGAGATAATGTGGGGATCGCAGTGTAAGAATGTATAGAAAAGGATAGTGACTTTGCGTTGCGGAAATAAGCTGTGAATCTTAAGTGAAAGGATCGTTGTGTAAGAGTTTGAAAAAAAAAGGCTAGTGAAGAGTCTGATCTCGAGTGCAGCGCTTTACGGAGTGGAAACGTGGACACTTAGGGAGGAGGACGAGAGAAGACTGGAGGTGACTGGACTTCTTAATCCATCTATTGTTCGAAAGCCAACTATCATTCATTCATCACGGTTCATTAATTAATTACGCTCATCGAATCAGAAGAGGGTTTCGCTATGAAAGAAAAGGAAAGACTGTCTCCCAGATGATGCTTACTTAATCAACTCCCCCCATCGTGAATAAGAGAAAATGGAATTGGTTGGGCACTAAATTTAACGAAAGGAAATTTGCAGACAACGAATCATCAACGGTTCATTATTCTGAAAGACTCAAAATATAGATTCATAATTAGGAACAGCGAGGACACAGTTCCAAGGTAAACAATCGAGGAGCTAATAAATACCACATAGCAGTATCCAAACATTCCGATAATTTGGAAACGGAAAGAGAAACAATTGAAAGAGTAAAGAATCCCGAAAAGTAAATAATTTGGCGGCACCAGAGAGCGTGGAAACGTTCGGGATATTTCCGTTCGAGAATACAAGCAAGCGAGGGCTTGAAACAAAAAGAAAACGAAAGAATATGGCCGGAGGGAAAAAAAGAGGGCTCACAACGAAAATAGCCGTGGAATTGAAAACATCGGAGACCAAAAATGCCCACTGTTCGCCGTTTGATTGGATCCACTTGCATTCACTAGCAACATTTCGAGGGTTAAAATCATTAAAGAAAAAGGCTCTAAATACACGAGGAATACACTTTGGGACAACATTGCTACAAAATGAATTCGTTATCAATTTTTCAATCATAATAATGGACTGAACGAAAGAAGAGGAGATATATTCCTATTGTAAAATAGAATGAAAAATAGAATGAAAAATAGAATGAAAAATAGTAATACCGGTAATTTAGTTAAACTTGGGTAATATTACTATCAAGAAACAGAAAATATTTCGGGCGTATTCCAAAGTTTAATGAATTTCGCTGAATATTGAACTCGTCATTAGTAGATAGATGAACTTTTCCCTCGGACATAAGGAATGAGGATTGTCATGATGAATTGGGGAAAGATGAAGAAACTAAGCAAAGGAAGGGCTAAAGAACTTATCGAGACAAATGGAATAATTACTCAATGAAATTAGCGTGAACTAGACTGCAGTGTATCTTTAAGAATAGGGTAGTTTCCTTCATCAAAGGAAACAAAATGCAATAATTGCGATTCGTTACCCACCATTAGTGTATTCATAATATACAAATTATTTCGTTTTAGAAATGCCGGTTTAGACGAATGGCAATGGTCCATTTTTATCCTCATTTGAAAAGGGCCAGATTGGCGCCCATGCGATGCCACTCCACGAGACGTCACAGGGACCTAGTTTC
Source organism: Ischnura elegans (assembly GCF_921293095.1). Lineage (NCBI taxonomy): Eukaryota > Metazoa > Arthropoda > Insecta > Odonata > Coenagrionidae > Ischnura > Ischnura elegans. The sequence goes on along the minus strand of NC_060253.1, from coordinate 108,708,947 downwards.
TATAGGAGAAGATAGGAGTTATACATCGTCTGAGGTTACCAATGCATGCATGAGGCGCAGAGCTCAGGGAAACATGTCTTAATAATCACTTATTAAAACTGGCTAAGGTCGGAAAGTTTTCCTCGTTTGATAAGGTATTAATAATCCTTATTTAAGCCAAGCGCTACCAGCCAGCAGGGTACTCAGCTACCCGCTAGCAGCCTGCGACGTATCAGCCCTCAACTCGCCTCAAGGTCACCTCACCGGGCGGGAGGGGAACCAGAAATACGACGTACGGAGAGATTTCCCGGCATTCATACTTACGCGTCGCGTTTTCGCGCGCTTGAAAATTTTCACTTTTCATTTAATCGCGAAAAATAGATATTGTCATTTAAAAACCTAAAAGCGTGAAATACGTACTCCAGGAGTATTAATCTTTCGATATAGGCAATAAAAAAATAATAGGAAACCACCCTATTCAGGAAGTGTACTTGAAGGTCGCCCATTCTACGGAGGAAAAAAGAAATTTTTATTTATAAAAATGAATAAACCCCCGCAGAAATTTCGAAATTTATAGAAGACACGTCGTCCCAGAATACTTATCTCATTATTCCCACTATGTATAATAATTATAACTACCACTAACAAAATAAAATATCTGTATAATCAAAAATAAAATATTTGTTTGTATTAGGCACAGGCTATGACACCCAACAATGGAACGAAACACCGAAGCAAGCGTACTACAAAAAAGCGGCACCAGTCCGGCCCGTAGAAGGTGGATTTTGGTAGCCACTTTGCGCGCATTTTAATTTCGCATTCAAAAATGTCTGCAGCGCGGTAATGAGCGCTGACCGATACATTTATTCCCAATATATACTATATAATATTTATCGATCATGAGGAATAGCATTGACAAGTTATAAATTTTATTTATTGCGCAACCGCGAAAATTAATTTCTGTTGACAGAACTAATTGAAAGGTAGTAAGTCAGAAAAAAAATCGAAATTCCGTTTTTTCATGGATATGGTAGTACATGCACATGACAATGGTATGGCCATGGTAGAAAGTCAATTGTTACAATATGTCAATGTTACGATTGACGCAAGATGACAGTTGTAGTAAGTCAATCACGAGTGGCATAGAGAAAGTAGTAGGTAAGTCAGCATGGGCTAGGGTGGAATAATGTTAGACTATCTCTACTTTTGCCTATCGTAGACTGTCAGCAATTCAGCTACTGAGCTAAAACCGTGTTTAGAGATATTATGTTATTTACTGTCATAAATAGGTTGTAAAAGTTAGATATTTTCTTTGCGTAGGCCACTTGTAAATGCCACTACAAAAGCCGTGACTTCGCTGAAGCAGACATACTTCTATTACTTAAGCTGCGCATGCATACAAGTGCGACCTGTGATCTAATACAAAATAAAATGAACAGAACAGGAGGGCCTGACAAATGAGACTAATTTCGAAAAGAGAAGCGTATCTCAGGAAAGTACACTGAGCATGGGTATGCAGCGGTTGACATTCACGCCCTCACTAAACCATACACTCTTCTTACAGCCGTCAACCCTCAAATTTCAACGTATACATCCAAATGGGAGACACTGGAGAAAGTTAGATGTGTCTATGGCATGAAGAAATAACCGGCCGGGGAGGTAATGAAGTGGTATCATACTTTCTGAAAGTAATGATATCTCGTATCACACGAAAAAAACAAATAAAACTATGGCGTGAGAACTGTGCAGGGTGGAACAAGAACCGCATGGTCCTTATGATTTGCGAAAGCTTAAGAAAAAAGTACTCGGTGAATTACTCGAAGAAATCCGAAATCCTTTTGGTCGTATGCGAGAGCTTCAGGGAAAACATTCAACCTTAGACTCTTTCTTTGATAGAGATGGTAAACTTGTCACCGAAAATATTGACAAAGCTAACACTTTAAATTCCCACTTTCATTCCCACGAAAGTGTATACACTACTGACGATACTCAATTCAATTTAGACATCCCATGCACTGAGGAACCGATGGAAGAAATATCTATACAACGTGATGGGATAACTAAACAACTACAATCGATTAAGAATAGTAAATCTCCGGGTCCGGAGGGAATACCCGCGCGTGTCCTCAAGGAGTTAGCTCCACATATCGCACCTTACTTAGAGATCATATTCAAGAAGTCACTCTCCGAAGGGAAGTAAACGCTAGACTGGAAAATTGCAAGCGTTACACCCATATTCAAAAAGGGAAACAGGCATGACCCAGGCAACTACCGTCCGATTTCATTAACATCGATTATAGGCAAGATACTTGAGCATATCATCGTTAGCAATATCATGACTTTCTTGGACAGACGTAACTTCCTCCATGACTGTCAGCACGGATTCCGAAAAGGTAGATCATGCGAAACACAGCTCGCGCTCTTTCTTCACGACGTTATAAAATCTGGTGAATCGAAAAGACAAGTTGACACACTATTTCTAGATTTTGAGAAAGCTTTCGACACTGTACCTCACAACAAACTTTTAAACAAATTACAGTCATGCGGAGTAAACGAAACAGTTGTAAACTGGATACGCGACTTTCTCAGAGATCGTAAACAAAAAGTAGTTGTTGACGAAATTAGCTCTGATGTTGTAAAAGTGACGTCAGGTTTTCCACAAGGAAGCGTAATCGGCCCCCTGTTGTTCATTATATACATTAATGATCTCTGCTTCCTCATTAGCAGTAAAACACGTTTATTTGCTGACGACGCGACGCGAAATTAGTGATCACTCTGACTATGAAATTCTAATCTGACTTAAGCAACGTTCATTTTTGGAACCAAGAGTTGGGACTCGAACTTAATCTGAGCAAATACATGGCGGTACATTTCTTGCGGAATTCGTCCAACTCTAACCATGTTTGTGCAGTGGATGGTATTAACATAAAGGCAACAGACGAAGTGAAGTACCTGGGAGTTACGATATCCTCGAACCAATTATGGGGAATACATGTAAGTGATATTTGCGTCATAGCCCTGAAGAAATTTGGATTCGTCAAGCGTATTGTGGGAAGATTTTCGGATGAAAAAGTAAAAGAAAGGCGCTATTTTGCTCTCGTCCGACCGCATCTTGAATATGCAGCGAGCGTATGGGATCCGGTGCAGAAAGACTTAATCCGCGAACTGAATAAAATACAAAGGAAGGCTGCGCGCTTCGTCAAAAACTGCTACGGGCGTACAGACAGTGTTACCCAGATATTAAGCGAATTAGGCTGGGAGCCGCTGGAGACTCGGAGGCTGCGCGCTAGGCTTAGATTGCTTGAACAATTGAGAATGGATATCTTTAAGAGCGACACAGAGAACATAATATTAGAGCCAAACTATATTTCCAGGTCCGATAGAGGCGATAAATTAAAAGAAATGTTTTGCCGAACGGATAGATATGGGAATTCATTTTCCCCCCGAACCATAAAGGAATTTTATAAAGGCTAGTCCCAACCTCGTTAGAGAACATCATTTTTTTTAGTTGTAAACGGCTGGTGTCCTAACACCCCCTGCCACACGCCTTTTAGGTGGATTGCGGGGTATTAAGTAGATGTAGATGTATGATGCTATTGCATGTCTTTGCTACGAACTATTTTGATAGCATTGATCTACAGTTTTAAATATCACTTTATGGTATGTGACAGAGATTTCGATATTATAGAGAAGAGGAAGAAAGTTTGCACGCCAATGGTACCACAAGAAATTGCGGAAATTATCAGAGATACTAAACATGTTCAACCATTTCATGTAATCATGATGGCGCCGGGGGATATTTATGACTTCACCAAGGTATGCGACAGATTGTTTAATACTACACCACTCAAGATTAAAACAATCAGGATTTTAAGAGCTGAACTTCCATCAATCAAGGCCAGGCAATCGTGGCAGATGCAGAACATCCTGAAAAGCGGGAAATCCCTTCATAACATCAACAGTCTTTGCAACCTCTTGGGAAGATTCCAACCATCGGTGAACCCACAGAGAAAGACTTTTTAAACGTGTTGGACTACTTGGATGTAAAAAATAATGCGTTTTATCGTAAACATTGTGCTCCATTTGTGCTTAAATAGAACAAAATGTATACGATGATGTTTCATGGCATGATTTATTTCGCATTCTGTGCCTCAAACCAACAATTAGACTAAAATTAGCCTGATTCTGTATATTTTACTTATCAATGAATGGTTCCCCGACGTTTTATCCACTTTGTTCAATAATTTAAGCTTCAAAATGTTCGCAAACTTCTTTTTTTCGTCTCCTGTAAAAATCGCATTTGGTGACTCACTACCCTTCCTATGCCGACGCTTCAATTAGTTAACGAGTAAGAGAGATGGCAATTTTTCCAAATGTTTATTTAAAAACGTACGACGCGTTTCAACCGTCAGAACATTCTCAAGAACAGGTTGTACTTTGGTTTTACTTGAATACTATTAATAGTGAGTTGTAGTTGAGAATGACCTGACAGTCGAAACGCGTCGTACATAATCGTGCCATTCCACTGCATCTCGCCCGCCCCAGTTACTTTTATTGGGACTAAATGTAGCTTATTTTTCCGTAAAATTAGGATAGTTTTACCCGTTGGAAACGCGAGTGGCGACTTTTGGAAACAAATTTTAATGCGCGGTGGTTGGCAACACATTCAGCGGCCGACTGGACAATCCTCGCCGCTAGAAATCAGGTCCAGAACGTCCCCTTCATATGCACTCCGAAGAGGGAAGCAAAAATAACTGAAGACAGCCGCTCGTGTGAGAGTATAACGGTGAGATCGATGATATGATCTTCACCCTTAAAGGGAACGATGATGCCGTAAATGAAAAAAAGGAACGACGGGGGGAAATAAACACATATGGGGCCATCGGGACGATAAGTCGTGGAATTAATCGGTAATGACGCCCGCCGCGCGCACAAAAGCAATCGGAAGGGACGATGGTTTTGCGGGTGTCTCGTGGTGCGTCGCGTGGCTCGCAGGTAGAGGGAGAAGTGCTCGTGACGGCTGATACGGCCAAATTGGAGGCGGCAATCAGGTGGTGGAGGGGGTAGGGACATTAACGCCGGCGTAACCGGAGAGGGTGGGAAGGGGTTGAGGCAATTTGAGGCGAAGGGCGGAACGGAAACGGCGAGGGATGATTTCGATCCAAGCGAGAGAGGAGATCTTCGCTGTCGAGGGAAAATGATCGAGGCCGTGATCATCATCATTGGGGTCCATTATTCGGGAGCTCATGCGAGCGGGATTTGTTTTTCATCGTAATCGCGGAGGAACATTGACTCACTCATCTGTGATCATCGGCCGTGAACCCGCCATCACCCATGACCGCTATCCCAAGTGTGGAACGACCAAGTGCTTCTCCTTCTTTAACAACAGCAACGAAACTAGAGGAGAAACCAGAGCGAAATATATCAGGAGGACTTTGAAAAAACAAAAAAATGACAATGTTTTTTTTTCAAAGGTGGGCATGCTGGGAGCAAAAATGCAAGTACTTTCCTCGTACCCCTGAAGGAAGTTGGCCACGTCTTTGCAAATGCCAAAGTATTCTCATGTAATATAACCTCTCCGACCGAAGACCTCGAAAAATATGCCTTCTGCGCTATATTTCTTTGAAATTAAATTTGAAAATCAGCAATTTTACACATTTTTTTTAACGCGAAACGAGTCAAAGCATACGAAAAATATCTTGGTTAATGTTAGCATCGTCAATATGATCATCATAAATTAACATCTCTAAGATTGGTTTGATACATTAATCTCCAAGACTTTCTGCTATATTTCTTGTGATATATTTCTTCTCTTTCACATACTATACAGCCCGTTCTAAATAACTCTTTCGAGGCCGTCCTTTTCCCTTCCTCCCTTCCACCTGCCCTTCTAAGAGTGCGGAAGCTGACAGGCAACTCGGCTAACTGATGTAAGTCGCTAACACCTTGTTGATTCGATCGTCTTTTGTCAACTGTGGCTGCCGAAGCCTCAGAGGTAACCATCCCTTATCACATTACCACATGAAGTGTGTTGTATACGTTGAAATTTTTGCCGCATCGCTTTAAGCCATATATATTAATGTTAAGATTGTAAAATTTGGGGTAGAACTTGATTTGGTGGCCTTCCGGAAATACCTGGCGATTCGACAAAACTCAAAAGTAACCCATCCTGTACCTAGGTTTAATTATGAAAGTCTGCCTGGGAACTGCATTATCCCACTTTTCCAGCATCTCCAGTTCCTTCTTCACTTAGAGAAATTACTTACTACAAGTTTCATAGCACATAGTCCGAAGTTGATCCCCATTACTATGGCTATGCAGCGATGCCCAGGTAGCCTTAAACAATTTTCTTTTCCGTGAAGCAGAAAGGAAACGAATAATGTAATTTATAGAGTTATCAATTCAATTTTAACAGTTTCAATGCTAAATTTTACCTTTCGAAGGTCTAATTTTGCTATAGCTTTTAGTTGCATTGAGCGATGCGTGCTTTTTTGGAGCTCTCATCACACTAGGGTATTATGCAGATGCAGATACAACGTTCTCCGACCACAAACCTATCTTACCAATTCCAAAACGTGAGTCACACAACGTGGGTTTCCTAAAGCAGCCTTATTGCTGCCCCCTAAACGAATAGTTGCTCTTTACGGCGAAGTCGGCGGCAAATACCCAGTCCGGTTTAATCTCTGACACGAAGATACAAAGCTCCGAGAGGCTCACTTATTCTACATCTACGTAATACCCCGCAAGCCGCCTAAAATGCGCGTGACAGGGCGTTTTAGGACACCAGCCGTTTACTCATAAAAAATGAAGTGCTCTAACGAGGTTGGGACTAGCGTTTATTAAAGTCCTTTATGGTTCGGGGGAAAAACGAATTCCAATATCTATCTGTTCGGCAAAACATCTCTCTTAATTCATCGCCTCTATCGGACCTGGAAATATAGTGTGGCTCTAATATTATGTTCTCTGTGTCGCTCTTAAAGATATCCACTCTCAATCGTTCAAGCAATCTAAGCCTAGCGCGCACCCTCTGAGTCTGAAGTCCGAGTATTAGTCCAGCTCGCTACAAAAAAAAAAACAATTTCCGTAAGATGCCACTTAGGAGGAGTCTCACTTAGAGGAGCAGAGAGGATCCCACAGGTGGCAGCCGAGGGAGGAGAGCCGAAGTGGAAGATATCCCGGAAGCTGAGAGGGTATCCTGAAGAGATGACACTTAATACTGGGAATAAATTCCCAATGAACGAAATACCGTGGGCTTAATATTATAATTGGAGGTATTAAGATAAAACTTTCACCAACATAAAATACAGCAATTCGCCTACAAGGCGTGGAGCAAGAGACTTGCATAAACTGGAGCTTCAAATATCCAACCATTTATATAATGTTATAACATTAGTAATAAAATAAAAATTGGGAAAACCCACTGCAGGAAAACTCCCACACAAGAACGGGAGCGTGAAAAACCTGAGTAAACCAACTGAGAAAGAGCTAATGTAAACATGGATGCATGTAAATACAAGATGTAATGGAGTGACCCACCGAAACTTTGACAATGGAAATAGTATTCGGCGTGAAGGGCATACTCGAAAGGGTTAAAAAATATTGATAATTATAAATAAAGTTACCATACATGGCAGTAAATAAAACTCCCTACCGTGGACAGTCGTGTAAAACTTCCCCATATGTTCGCCACATTTGAAATAGGTTTGTACTTCGGGAAAGCAGCGGGTGAAGAGATGCAGTATTCTCATTAGGAAAAAATCTTCCTGGAAAAAACTACTCTTTTTGACTGTAATCGACCTTAGATGTCACTAGTGCCGGTCAGGAGTATTGAGAGTGTTTTTTAAGGCGTTATCAGGAGGAAATGTTATCTATCATGTCAATAATTTACTGGGACCCGCGGACTGGAACTCGAAAATTTTATTAAGGAAGCCACTGTTGCTATCCTTAAAAGCGCGAAGAAAGAATGATATTTTAAACCTTAGTGTTTTATAACTGCAGCCTATTTCCCTTGTTTTCTTCTAGTGATGATCACGTCTACCATAGTAGCTACTACGTAGCATATTTAAGAATAAACGTAGCATATCTTTCACGTCGACCGAATCTTCTCCGAATTCATTTAGTCTATAATTTGCTCTATGGTCCTGTTAAGACTCCCATCCTAACTAGCCTAATATATTGGAAACGTTGCTTTTCGCCAAGAAACCCAATCAAGAAATCGTAGAAACTCATCAAGAAAAAGTGATCATAACAATCAGTATAAATTTTGTGCCTCCTTCGGCATTACTAATATTGAGCGCGTTACCTCTTCCACCAGTTATATCATCATAAGGTAAACTGTCATACACATTAAAATTTCTGGTTCATTTACCTCCTTAAGTCAAGGGGGTTATGACGAAAAAAGTACCTCTGACGTGTTATGGTATATCATTTTTTGCATTCTTATTTCCTTTACTTTCTTCTCTAGATCACGTCTACTGTAGTGCTATGCAGTTATCATGTCCATTCAATCTCAGTTCCACCTATTGCTTGTAAAAAAAAGCAAGATACCCGAGTTTGAGGAACTCTAGCGTCTAAACGAAGCAATCAATTTCAATGAAACAAAAAGCATACCAAATAGAATTTATTTCTACGTTGTATCATGCATTAAAAAAATCTTCGGCTCAATAGTATTCCCTGTACTTAATTTTTTATCAAAAAAAGTACCCGTGTTTTGCGCGCAAAATCAAGTTGCCCAACTTTGAGCGCTTGGCATTCCCGTAGTTTTTGTTCCCGTAACTTGCAATTTTGATATAAAGAAGCCACATCCATTATTAGCAGATTGCCGAAAACAAATTGTTTATTTAACTAAAATTAACATAGTTGCTGTGAACAAAGCAAACCTCAGCTAACTTCGAAACCAGTGGGTCAATTGAACCCTTGAATGAAACAGTCTGCATTGTTTTTTCCCCATTTCCTGCGCTGCTGCCGCACTAGATTACGCTCGCTATAGTCGTTGCCTCGCCCACCGCGGCTCGAATCATTGCACGCCCACTTCCGTCGGGATCTTTCCCACGAGAGTGGTACCTGCATGCTCGATTGAGCCTTGCTCTGCTCCAACGGAACCCCCATCATAATTGGACGGGCGACGCCCACTCTGCGGCCGCTGATTGCCACCGGATGAGTTCGGAGGCGCCCGCAATGAGCGCTGCTATCGGCGACGAGGCAATCGGCGAGCGAAATTTCGAGTCGTTAATCGGCGGAGAGGACGACGGATTAGTTCGCAATCGGGGATTAGCCGTGGAATCTAATCCGTTCAACGAAAGTGAGAACGCTTCGTCACGTGAATAGCCATGGAAAAAAAACACCGCAACACCCAAATATCTGCCGATTTTATGTCCTCTGAGAGTTTCCGGTTGATTTGAAAGGAGATTTGCCCATCATTCCATTGGGATTTCACCGCTTTGCGGAGCGGAAACATGGCAACTTTGGAAGGAGAACGAGAGAAGACTGAAGGCGTTTGATACTTGGATATGAGATGAATGAAGAAGGTGAAGTGCACGGAAAGGACGAGGAAGTGCTGGACATGGTGGGTGAGGAGAGGCAGCTTCTAGATTAGGTACAGATATGTCAGAAGGTATGGATGGAGCGAGTACTTAGCGGGAAGAGGATGTTGAAAACAGTGTTAGAGAGTAGAATGTTGGGTAAACGATGGGGAGAAAGGAAGAGACTAGGATTTTTAGATAGATTGAAAGGGAAGATGCTTCATTTTGAATAGGGTGGTTTCCTATAATTTTTTTATTGCCTAAATCGAAAGGTTATTACTACTGGAGTACGCATTTCACGCTCTTAGATTTTTAAATGACGATATCTATTTTTCGCGACTAAACGAAAAGTGAAAATTTTCATGCGCGCGAATACGCGACGGCTAAGTAGGAATGCTGGGAAAAGCCCTTGTGACGTCGTTCTGGTTCCAGCTGTCGCCGTGTGAGTTGACCTTGGGGCGAGGCTTTGAGCGCTGATACGACGCAGGCTGTTAGTAGGTAGTAGAGTACCC